>NC_057799.1:28865511-29004334 GCF_018294505.1 Triticum aestivum
CTATATTCCAAATACTCTTATATAACCAATTCGCCAAGGCAAAATTGTTCATGGAAAATTTAGTAATTGACCATGGCAAAACTAGTTTATGGATCGTGGAAAAATTTAGCAACTGACCATGGAAAATCTAGTTTATGAACCCTAGCAAATTTAATAATTAGCCGTGGCCAATTATTAACATAGATCATGGCAGATTTCATGGCAAACTCTTTTATTGTATATCATGGCTAAAAATTTTGTTTGCTACATGGCAAAAATTAAACTTTTTATGGGGTCATGCCAATTTAAGTTCATTGAGCATGGCAAATGTACTTTATGGATCATGGGAATTAGCATCGCTCCAATTTTTTGTCATGGCAATTTTGGTACCATACAACCATGGCAAATCTCCATGGCAATTTTTTACCATGGCAAGTTTAGTACATACAACCTTGGCAATTCTCCATTTTTGCCATGGCAATTGGCATGTCTCCCATTCTTGTGGTACTAAACAACCAATTCGCCAAGGAAAACTTATTCATGGAAAATTTAGTGATTTACCATGGGCAAATTTAGTAATTTACCATGGCGAAACTAGATTGTGGACCATGGAAAATTTTAGTAATTGAACACGGCAAATCTAGTTTATGGAACATGGTATTTCAGTTTTATGTATCATTTACAATTTTAGTTCAATGCTCATGGAAAATTTTATTCTTTATCATGACAAATATTCACTTTTTAAACCCATTTTGCAATTTAGTTGATGCATCATGGAAATTGGTTTGTATGTAGCATGGGGATTATACATAATTTTTGCCATCATTTTACAAATAGGACGCTTTTTTGTAAAAGGAAGGACAATCATTTTTACAAAAAAGTGTGCAAGTTTGCGATGATGGCAACAAAATTGATGTGGGTTTTTAGTTTTAATTGCATGGCATTTTTTTGTAATTTTTATGTATGCGCATCTTTGTTTTTTTAAACACGACAAACCTGCTGGGTGAGTTTCCACTTTGTTTTTTTCCTAGGAAATAGCTAAGTTTTATTGATCAAAAGCTACATTTTATGGCCACAGATGGTGCTCCTGACCTAACGAATGGGAGAACTTTGCTGCTTAATGTTTTGGGGATGTTGGATCTTTTCTTGCGCAAGCACAAACCTTTTCTCTTTTTTAAGCATAATAACTTTATTCATCAAATGATAGCCAGATCGTTTACATCTTGATGATTTTTGTATTGAGACCATGTATTCGAAATAACATGGAGGATAGCCCGTAGCAACGCACGGGCGTTTTACTAGTTTATTGAATAGTGGAGTGTATTGTACAGTTTAGCGTAGCACATTAAAAAACAATATAAAACATGTCTTCAATAAACTAAAAATGTACAATGTGTATGAAAGCAATAGGCATCTAAAAATATATTAGACCTAAAAATAATCATGATTTTAAAATAGGTAAATGTGTATTAAAAATGTTCTTGGTGTGTAAGGAAATGTAGAATGAGTAACAAAAATATACATGTGTTAAAAAATAAAAGAAAGGAAAAATAAGAAGCAAACTAAGAACCAAATGAAGAAACAAAGAAAACAAATAGGGAAAGAAAAGAACATACAAAAATAAGATCAAAACCAAAGTAATGAAGAAAACAAGAAAATAGAGAAGAAACAGAAAAACCAAAGACAAAACAAGTGAAAGCTGAGAAAAAAATCCGTAGAAAAAACAAAGGAAAATAGAAAACAAATAAAACAGAGAAAAAACAAATAATATCCGAGGCAAACAAATGAAAAATGTTGAAAACCATCACAAAAAAGATGTAGAATAGCCAAAAACAAAAGCAGAGAAAAATGGTAAATTAGAAAACAGGAAACCCGGTAAAAAAACATAAGAAACCGAAAAAAGGAAGAAACCGAAAAAAAACAGCAGTGACCGAACGAAACACACGATCGAGAAAACAACAACAACCGTATGAATGGCACGACCGAGAAAACATCAGCGACCGAACGAACGTACTAGGCTGACCCATATGCGTATGCGCTATGGGCGAGGGGAGCTAGCATGTTGCTATTAGCAAGATATAGCTTCTGTGAAGAAATCAGGCCGAGCTCTTGTTCCACGTATGTCTTGTGGTAGGCTTGGTCTGACTAGAGGTGTTGAGGTAAGGGACCTCCTATGCTCGCTGCGTCAAATAGGAGGCAAAACGCACAGGGCTCGCGCTGCTAGGGTGACCCACTCGTGTAATATTGTAGCAAGTAGCGAGCGTGATTTCTTCGATCCTGTACTATTTGAACTTTATTTTCAATATAATTTGTCATCATTTTTTCTAGATAACTTGAAAATTTTAATTATATCTAGAACTGAAAATTTTAAAATATTTCAGAATATTTCTTAGAACCCAAATATTTTTTAAATTTTCGGAAATTTTCTGAATTTGACAAATGTTTTTAAAATCAAATATTTTCTGAATTCCGAGCACCTATTTAAAATGTGAAGATTTTTAATCTTAAATATTAATTTATGAAAGATGCCAAATATTTTTCGAAAATGATTTTTTTTAATTTTGACAGATTTTGAATGTTTATTATAAAATGCGATTTTTTCTGATGTTTTGTATAAAGGAACCTGATTATAAAAAAAGGAAAAAACCAAACAGACCGGAACCTTCTAGATGGATCCTAAAAAAGGAACACCTCATACCTGAACCTAACGTTATCGGACTTGGCCATAATCTGTGGCTCTGTGTAAAAGCATGCAAATAGGAATTGCGTAGAGGTAGACCTCCTACATGACGCATCTTGCCTCATATAGCACCGCTACTCACAGTGATCCGCAATAGGGCGCGTTATTTGTTGAATAGTGGAGTGTATTGTACAGTTTAGCGTAGCACATTAAAAAAACATTTATGAAACGTGTTTTTTTTTAAATGTGAAAAAAATTTCAATTTCCAAAAATAGTTTTTGAAAAAGACGAACAAAATTTAAAATTCTGTTCATTTTTCTAAAACAAGAATCAAACTTGTAAACGTCCTTTATTTCAAGTCCGAATTGTTTTCAAATTTTGAACAAGTTTTAGAAATCTGAACATAGTTTGAAAAAACTATGAAATCTTGAACTTTTTTAAAACCTTCCACAAAATGGTTAATTCCAAAACATGTTTTCTCATTTTCAAACAAGTTTTGAAGAATTGAACATTTCTCCAAAAAAGTGAACAATTTCTGAAATTCTAAACATTTTTGTAAAATAAAATTTTAAAAAAAATCACAATTATTGAACTCCAAGCATGAAATTTTTCATAATTTTTTGGAATAAAATGTTCTAACTGAGAACAATATGAAAATCCCGAACAAATTGAAATGTGACCATTTTTTGAGTACATGAAAAAAAATTGAAAGTGAAACCTTTTCTGAGAATGTCAAGTTGCTTTTGTAAAACATGAATACTTTTACAATGTTTAACTGTAATTAAAAAAATGTGATTTTCTTAATTTCTGAACATTTTTTGGGAATGTAAACAAATTTTGAAATAGTTTGAACATCGTTAAAAATGTAAATAAGAAAAAAAAAACCTTCTCGCAGAAAAATAAAAGGAGACCAGAAATTGAAAATTAGAATTAAAAACCAGAAAACCAGCCAAAAAACAGCAGGAAAAAGAATTGAAAAAATATGAAAACTATAGCGAAAAAGAAATGGATAGACGCAGACTATTCCCACTTTTTAAGGAAATAGACCCAGCCAGGGGAGCAACTAGTTAACGAGCACTCCTTCGGGACCCTCGCAACGATCAGCGCCACTTGGCGCGCTCTCAGCCATTCGCCACGTGTCGCGCTCTGGACGCTCCCTCCGGATTTTGTTTTTTTTATTTTCCGCACGCGTTTTCAGCTTTTTAAACGGTTTTTTTGACGTTTTGGTTTTCCCCTGGACTTTCTTAGCTTTTCGATCGAAAAAAAAATTGTTGCGCGAAAAAATGTGTTTAATTTTTTTTCTTTCGCGAAAGTCACGGTTTTTTCCGCGAGAGGCACGGTTGTGCTTAGCGAGAGTCACGGCCGTGCCTTTCGGAAACGGAAAAAAACGCGTTTTCTGTTTTTTTTCTTTCGCGTGAGTCACGGTTTTGCTTCCGCAAGAGGCACGGTTGTGCTTTCGCGAGAGTCAAGGCCGTGCCTCTCGGAAAGGGAAAAACAAAACGTGTTTTCTGTTTTTTTTTCTTTCGCGAGAGTCACGGTTTTGCTTCCGCGGGAGGCACGGTTGTGCTTTCGCGAGAGTCACGGCCGTGCCTCTCAGAAAGGAAAAAAACGTGTTTTCTGTTTTTCTTTTCTTTCGCGAGAGTCACGGTTTTGCTTCCGCGAGAGGCGCGGTTGTGCTTTCGCGAGAGTCACGGCCGTGCCTCTCGGAAACGAAAAAAACGCGGTTTCTGTTTTTTTCCTTCCACGAGAGTCACGGTTTTGCTTTCACGAGAGGCACGGGTGTGATTTCGCGAGAGGCACGGGCGTGCATCTTTCGGAAAGGGAAAACAACCGTGCTCCCGCTTTTGATTTTTTTCGCCCGGTCTTTTTCGTCCGGTTTTTTTGTGAAAAAAAGTTCGTCAAAACCTATCAACATGGGATCTAGTTTTGAAGATCTCGGCGCGAGGAATCCAATGGTGAAAACGGTTCGAGATTTGGACGCATGGTTTAAAAGATAAAACGTTTTGAATAAACGGGTCTACGAAAAAAGGAAAACTCCCAAGTTGCGACAAATGGCGCGCTGCATGTGCGCCACCCGTCGCGACCTAGAAAAGTGGAGTGTTCTTTGCAACGAGTACTCCTTAATTAGTGATTTCGCCCAAACTGTTCCTAAAACCGGAGTAAGCAGAAGCTTTTAATCTGGCTGGCCAGATCCCTGTGTCCGGTGCAAAAGGCCCCCATTTGAGGCATTGCGTCAAATACGAAATTTGGGCCATCGACGTTCAAAAATATTGACCACATATTAAAGAGCATTAATCTTCTATTTGAAAAATGTTAATCAAGTATTTTAAAAAATGTTAAATTTGTAGAAGAAAATGTTGACCATGGATTTTAAAAGTATTAAATTTGAATTGGAAAAATATGAAAATGTTATTTTAAAAAAGTTCTAGACATATAAAAATGTAGAATGAAAACCACAAGAAACAAAGAAAATAAAATAAAACAGATGAAACGAATGCAAAAAAAGAATGAAAAAACAGTGAAAATTGATAAAGAAACAAAGAAGAACAAAAACAGACGTTTAGAACTAATAAAGAAACAAAAAACCAAAGAAAAATGTGTAAGAAAAGAAAAAAGATAAAAAAACAATGAAAGAAACAAAGAAGAAATAAGGAAATGAGGAAAAAACCCAGAGAAAACCGAATAAAAATGAAGAAAAAAATAAAGAAAACCGGTTCTTTTTTTAGTAGGTCGCGCCCTGCTTATTTAACACGAACTTGATGTTGGCTCAGTGGCTAACCGTGCTACGAAGTATCCCGGAGTTCCCAAGATAAATCCCCTGTCTGCTCCCTTTTTTTCTATTTCTTTACAAAATATGTGCGAGTGGGCCAGTCCGTTGAGATATAGTCGCCGCGGCTAAAACAAGCTGGCCGAAACAATGAGTTCCCTCGGCCTGCTGCGCCCGCCAAGCCCGGAAGGGAAGATCGCAGGGAAGCCCAGGTTTCAGGCAAAGCCGAAAAGGCACACCGAAGACCTGCCTAAAAATGACCAGACTTGTTTTCTCTCTGACCGCATCAGGCTTTCGTCACTATGTCGTCTTCAAACCCCGCTCCATCATCACCATGAGCTCGTTGCTACCAACGCCCTCATCCAATGCTTCCTCCTTCCCTGCTCCTCTCTGTGTAGGCGCGTTTATAGTGTTGCGCCTGAAGCGCGCGCCGCTGCACCGGCGATGCTACTACCGCATGTTGGAAACCGGCCGATGGCGACCCTGTAACCGCAGTGCCGTGGGTGAAACCGTGTTTCGTCGAGGTGCTATAACCGTGTATGTTGGAGCTGGAATCGGTGAGACGCTTAGCTGCATCGGTGCTACAATATGCTGCGACCCGGTGTCGGCGGGTGCTACAATCATTCACACCGAGCATACAGAGCTGCATTGGCCCTACAGGATGTTGCGACAAGGGGACGATTGCTACAACCATTCATGGCGGGGACGTGATGCGGCTATGAGGTGAAAGTGCTAGTTATCAACTAGAGGGGGGAGGGGGGGTGAATAGGCGATTTTTATGAAAGTCTTCAAAGTACGAGGTCTTTGAAGACAAACAAGCAATTGAACCTATATGATATGCAGCGGAAGATGAACTACACTAGACAGGCTATAGTCAAGTAAGCAATATAGTGAAAGCACGAAGACTAATAGCAGCTACGTAGTACAGATCGGAATGGAAGACAGTATGAAGCGAAACATGTAATAATCTTTGCACAGTGAAGTCAAACAGATCAGACAAGTAAGCAACGACTTCATGAAGACAAACTGAAATGTAAAGAAGGTAGGGGATAGAACCAGTAGCTTGGTGAAGACAATGATTTGGTGGACCAGTTTCAGTTGCTGTGACAACTGTAATTCTGGTTAGGGAGGCTGAGATTGAACTCAGAAGACTGTGTCTTCACCTTATTCCCCTTGAGCTAAGGACACCCAGTCCTCACTCACTCTGGTAAGTCTTCAAGGTAGACTTCTAAACTTTCATAGACTCCGTTTACTGGCGATCCACAATGACTCTTGTATCCTCAGAACGTGACGCCTAACCGGCTGGAGGATGCACAGTCCTCAAGTGTAACAAGTCTTCAGGTCACACGGACAGAAAGACTTCAGTAATGCCTAACACTTTTTGGCTCTGGGTGTTTTGTACTTTGTCCTCGCAAGGATCTCTCTCTCAAAGGCTTGGGAGATGGGTTGCTCTCAAACGACAAAAGCCGTGCACTAACTCTGAGCAGCCACTAATTTATGGTGTAGGGGGTGGGCTATTTATAGCCAGGAGACAACCCGACATGATATGTCTGAAATGACCTTAGGTCACTAAGGAACCAACACGTGTCCAACGGTCAGATTTCAAACACACGCGACAGCTTGGCTTGGGCTAAAGCAAAGCTGACTCATTCAACTCTGGATAAAATTTGCTCTCATTGTCTTCGCTCGAAAACATACGATTTTGGTTGAGGATCACTTTAGTCATCTGACTTTATTCACTTGGACCCCACTTAACAGTTCGGTAGTTCCTATGACTCAATAAAGAAGAAAAGAAAACTACGAAAGAAACTATGTCTTCACACTCCATAGTTTTCAAATGAATGTCTTTACAGGTCATTATCTTCAATGTGAATGTCTTCACGAACCATCATTGTCTTCAGTGTCTTCATACATTTTTAGGGGTCATCTCTGGTAGGTAAACCAAATCAATGAGGGACTACTACCTGTGTTATCCTGCAATTCTCACAAACACATTAGTCCCTCAACCATGTTTCTCGTCAATACTCCAAAACCAATTAGGGGTGGCATTAGATGCACTTACATGAAGTTTTACTGCAACAGTCAGTGATTTTTTTTGCTACAACCGACATTGAAGATTGCTACAACCATTCATGACGACACTGAGGTGGGATGCTGCAATGACGAGCACCCGTGCTCAAAATTTCATGTTCGGTTTTGAATTAGAGACGTTAGGACGGTGACACCCGTGCATCCGGCGAGTGGTGAATCAGTGTTGCAAGCAGCGGGCTAGCGGTGCTACGTCGTGGTCGGTGGATGCTGCAACGGTAGTCCATGACGCCCATCTACGATGTTTTGACGACTATCACCAAGGGCGCCGATAGACTTCGGCGAGCGCAGGATGCTGCGATGAGCGTCGACGAGGGGTGATGTCACGCCTCGCCGGAGCACTCGTATGCGGTGACGGCGGACAAGACACACGTGTCATCGTGGTGCAGGAGTGATATTTTTTTCTTCTCACAGGCACTGACCGTGCGGGATGCAAGGAGACGGTTTCCTGAATTGAACGGGACCGGATGGGCTAATCGGATGGCTCACACCATGACCGATATCGTTTTGGATCGGTCGACCGACCATAGCGCCGACCATACCGAAATCCAACAAAATCATGCCTTCGCGGCCGTCCAGATGCATGGTGCTCTCCCCGATCTCCTTCCACCTCCCAACCCCGATGGATCCATACGTCGCCGGCGGCACCGCCCGACACTCCGGCCGCCCCGACTGGGTCTTGCTCCACAACTCGGCACGCATCTCGGGGCACCGGAACGCGACCACGGCCGGCTGCCACACGACGGAGGGCCACCCCATCGAGGCGTCCTTCTGGCTCGTCGACCCGCCGGGAGTCTCCTACTTCTCCGTCCACTGCCCCGGCCTCAGCAAGGACTTCGAAGGCGAGCCCTACGCCCACTGCGCGAAGGCCGCCCTCGTCCTCTTCAGCGTAACTTTTGTCCCCATCCCTGGCCGGAGATCCATCCAGCACTTCGTCTACAGAGCCGGCCCCGGGGCGCCGTCGCTGGACCTGATCCCGGACCTGAACCCGAACAAGATCAGAAGAGGCGATCGCTATGGCCTCCTGCCCTGCGGCCATGACACCGACCACTATGCGGTGGTCTCGACAGGGATTTTATTGCCTATGACAAGCCCTGGCGTTTCGAAGCTCACGTCTTCTCGTCAAGGACGAGGTCGTGGAGCAGCAAGGTGCCATTGTCCTGCCTATATGAAGATGATCAGGCATTGCTGCTTAAGCATGTCACCTGCAAGCCGCCGATCATGGTCGGAGCAAGCTCACTGGGCTGGGTCGATCTCTTCACAGGCATCCTCCTCCTCTCCGACGTGCTGGGCGACTGGCCTGTGGTCAGGTACATCCAGCTGCCCGCGTCAAGGGTATGCCAGATGAACGAGCGTGGCCTCCCTTACACTGCCAAGCAATACTGCTGCGATGTCTCCTCCTGCCGCGACGACGGTCTCATCAGGTTTGTCGAGATGGAGTTCGATGAGCCGGACCGCAGGAGCAGAGGCGGCCAAGGCTGGAGAGCCAGCATGTGGGACAGGACAGTGACTTCAGATGGTTGGAGCCAGCGCTTCAGAGTTGATGTCGATAACATTTCGGTGGACCGAAGTTATTCTGGTTTACTGCCTCAGCTGTGGAACGACGAGACCGGAGAACTGCAACTGAAGAGACTGATTTTGTGTACCCCCACGCTGAGCAAGCACGACGACGATCTTCTTTACGTGATGGCTGAGGTGAACAGTGAAGACGGCAAGGCCTGGGTCATCACCGTCGACATGAAACGCGAGGCCGTGGAAGCAATCGCCCCGTATTCTACCAGAGGGCGCAAACTCGCTTCATAGCACAGTCCATGTACCTCGACCCGACGACCCGTACAGGTGAAGTCATTCTCCTCAGGTGAAATTTCAGAGAATGACAGAGACCCACTTTTGTAGCCACTAGGTTCTCTCCGACAAATTCTGGTTCACGATCTGTTTGTGACTTGGGTTAGGTTCCAGTAGTTTGTGAGAGGACTCAGGTTGAGGTTCTTCCACATAAAAATTGCTCCCTTGTGAAGCTATATGCATTTCTTTCCTGATGCTTTTGTATGTAATTGTTTCTTCGACCAATTTTTGCAGGGGATCACGTGGCCACACATTCTACTAAGAGGTAATTCATATATTCCTGCATCCAATTTTGTGTATGTATTTGATGTTTGCTTTGTGTGACATCATGATTGTTGACACTACTTCAGTTGGATGCCTCTTGCCAGGATTAGTGCAGCAGACTGTGTACTGCAAGTGCTGTTGACTCAAGACTGGTTCAGAGAAATTGGTAATTGATTAGTTCACCCCCTATACACATGCACTAATTTTTATTGGTTTTGATTGTACTATATATGCGCAAGCGCAGATGGGCCACCAACATTTAGCAAGTGAAATATTTGTAGAGTCTTGATTTAGAATCAATTTTCTTACACTAACTGCATATATCTTCTCAATTTATTCTCCAACATTACTCTGAAAGTCTGAAACTCTGAATGCTTGTTGTGTGATTTCACCCTTCATTTATGTGTTCTACTTTCTCAATGTAAATCTTAATCAAGTACAGCGCCTGGAGTATTATCAAATCATTATTTGCTAGATACAAATTACTGTGAGGGGACTGTCATGACAAGATGATTCACAAATGTATGATCCTTCGTAGATGAACGCTTGGAATTTGGGAGGCCAACCCTCGTTGAGTGCCTATCACTACTTCAGTGTTGCCCGGTATCATCTGTACTTTCAGATATCCAAGAAGTAAGTGCATTCTTAAGTTTTGCTCTCGTGTCTCGCCGTGTTAGTCACATTTCACGTTATGAGAATAAGATTGTTTTAGGATTCTATTTATGTTGTCATAAGCCCTTTTATCTGTTTCTTCTAATGCACGCACCTTTGCTTCCACAAGCTTGAAGTGCTTAATTCTCTATTTACATCATGCACATTGCTGTTGGTAGCTTATTTATAAATCCATATTCCTAGCTTTATTCTAATTCAGATTATTTGAATCCATATTTTTATGCAGGTGGTAAAATATGCTATCTCTACTGGTGAAGGTGAAGCCGCTCCCAAAGCTGTGGCTTTATGCTCACGGTATATAGTAATTTTGTTTGCAAAACACGGTATATAGTACATCAGGAAGCATTTCTCCAATGCTTAGCTATCTCTGTACCTCACCATAATTTCTGTTGTTTCCTAGAGCCTTCGAAGACTTCGATGTGCAGCTGCGCGAGTTATTGCATGATCCAGCGTCAACTGCCGAAGGCATGAGGAGCAAAATCAGTGTTGCCCTTCGAGCTTTAGACAGGTTAGAGAACGAAAGACCTTTCTGCACTTTACCATAAAAAAGAAAAGGAATCATTTAGTGATGGTGCATTTTTCATCTTTTTCAGCATCTTAGACATCGTGCCACCAACCTTGAGGGCGCTCGCGGATGCCTGTCATCGAAAAGGAGGGAAAACTATATTTGATCTGGGTGAGGAGCCTGGTGATACAGAGGACTTGAAACTGCAGTGCTCTCCCGATGCTAGTAACCTTTCCCATGGAAACGGAAAGAAGCCGGTTCATACGAATGACAGATCTTACAAGTTTCAGCAGGGGGGATCCAACCCCAATAACCGTCAGTGGAGTAAGCATAGCCAGGCACTGAGCAAGGAAGCTAGCCGCGATGAACGAGCGGTGGTTCCGGATCGCCGGCGACTGGGACGGTCCAGAGGCCCACTGTATGTGATGGTTTTCTTGTGCTTGCTCTTTGTTGCCTGCATATGGACAACAGTCAAGTGGTTAAGTGGCCGTTATGGTTTTCTATAGAGAGGTAAAGTGGCCATTATGTATGGCCAATGATAGAATAGGTCCTTGTTTTTAGACAAAAAGGGGCCGAGACAGAGAGACACGCTCTCCCCTGTTCTGTCTAATGTTGTTGTAGATGCTTCAGGCTGTTTTAGTTGATATAGAGCTCAAGAATAGTGGTTGATTAAACTCTAGTTTCGAACTTACTTACTGGTGGTCTGACAATATTACGGTACACACATGACACTGTTTTTATGTTTCAGGATGTTATGACCGGGGTAACTTATACCCGTAGGAGGCCCACTGGGCAGGTTTAGTTAGGGGCTTAGCCCACAAGTTATCTTATTTTTATTAGTATCGTGGTTATATAAACAAGCTGTAAGACTCTTTTGGGGATTAAGCAATAAGACAATTCTATTGCCCGTCTCCCAGAGGAGTCGGAAACCCTAAACCCTAGCCGCCTCATGTTCCACCGCCGCCTCCGCCCACGCGCACGACGGCGCCCAGCCGCCGCCGGCCGCGTGCTCGTCCGCGTCAAACTCCCTCCTTCCCCTACAATCTCCGGTCTAGACCCGGTAGAGCCCTAACTCCTACCATGTTGGTACCAGTTAGCTCAGTTTCGGTCATGTCGTCGCTGCCGCCAACCCCGTCGCTTCCGCTGCCGACCGCCACCACCGCGCCGCTGGCCCTCTCCACCGCGCCGCTGGCCCTCTCCACCGCGCCGCTGCCCTCCCCATCCGCGCCGCTGATCTCCACCTCCGGCCCCACCACCGCCTAGATGTCGGCGCCCTCCACCGCACCGTCAACAGCCGTCTACACCCTGGAGGAGGTCACCTGGGTCCTCCACGACCTCGTCACAGCCGTCCAGGGTATCCGGCTGTACCTAGCCAGCCCCTGCCGCCGGCCGCCGCCACCGGACCGCCAGCCCTGCCGTGGTACTCGCCGCACGCAACGGCCTCCGCGGTGCAGCCGCCGCCCGCCACCACCCCGCAGTGGCCGGCGCCGGCTCTCGCAGCGCCTCCCGCGCCCACCGCCCCATACAGCAACCGCCGCCGCTGCCGGCCCCTCCGCCACTCAGCACCGAGCCAGGCCTGACCACGCCGGGAGGCGTCCCGATCCAGCAGGTTCGCTTCCCACCGTCGCCGTCATCGCTCCCGGCCTGGCTGTCCGGATCGACGCCGTAGCCAGTCTACACTATGGCCGGGGAACAGCCGGCGCCCACCCTGCAGTATGGCGATCCGTCCGGCTCCGCGGGTCCTTACGCGGGCCGCGCCGACCCGCCGTTCCACGGGAGACCCCCGATCCCCACTGACCGGGCGCCACCCTCCTCGTTGCTCCGCACCAATGAGCCGTACGGCCACGGCGGTCATACCCAGACGCCGCCACGCTTCGCCAAGCTCGACTTCGCCACCTACGACGGGACTGAGGATCCCCTCAACTGGCTCAACCAGTGCGAGCAGTTCTTCCGGGGGCAACACACTCTCGCGTCGAACCGCACCTGGCTCGCCTCTTATCACCTCCGGAGCGCCGCACGGACGTGGTATTACGCCCTCGAGCAGAACGAGGGCGGCATGCCCCCTTGGGAGCGTTTTCGCGAGCTATGTCTCCTTCGCTTCGGGCCGCCGATCCACGGGAGCCGGCTGGCAGAGCTCAGCCGCCTCCCCTTCACATCCACGGTGCAGGACTTCGCCGACCGCTTCTAGGCCCTGGCATGCCACGCACCGGGCGTGACAGCGCAGCAGCGGGCTGAGCTCTACGTCGGCGGTCTTCCGGATCACATCTGCGTTGACGTGGAACTTCGGGGACGCCAGGACCTCCAGACGGCGATGTACTACGCCCGCAGCTTCGAGTGTCGCACGCAGGCCTTGCAGCAGGCGGCCCCGGCTCGAGGAGGCCGACCGCACGCCAGGCAGCCCCCATCACCTGCGCCGGGCCGGCTGCCCCCGGCCGCTCCTGCGACTACCACCCCGGCCGCAACGTGGCCCTTTCGTCGGCTCTCTCAGGCCGAGCAGCTCGAGCGTCGGCGCTAGGGGCTTTGCTATAACTGCGATGAGCCCTACGTGTCGGGCCACGTCTGCCCGGGCCTCTTCTACTTGGAGACGGCCGACTACGTCGAGGAGGACACACCCGCTGACAGGCACGGCGAGTTGCCGCCCGCAGTTGCTGCGGAGGCCGCCCCGGTGACGGCGCTCGTGGTCTCGCTCCATGTGCTTGCTGGCATCCGCGACGAACGGACTATGCTCTTGCCGGTGATGATTCACGGCAAGCGCCTGGTGGCCCTCTTGGATACGGGCTCCACACATAACTTCCTGCCCGAGGCTACCATGCGCCGCTTAGCGCTTCAGCCGACGGGCGGGGAGCAACTTCGGGTCACAGTGGCTAACGGCGACCGCCTCCAGTGTCATGGGCTGGCGCGGAACGTGCCCATCACTATCGGCAACGAGCACTTCACCATCACGTGCGCGGGCATCGACTCAGGCTGCTTCGACTTCATCCTCGGCGTCGACTTCTTGCGGACCCTTGGTCCCATCCTCTGGGACTTCGACGCCCTGACGATGACCTTCTAGCGCCAGGGTTGCGTCCGGTGGGAGGGCGTGGGTGGCACCTCACCGGCGACGCCGCAGCTTCAGCTGGCCGCGGTCGCCACCGAGCCCGAGCACCCATTGCTGGATCACCTCCTGCAGCAGCACCGTGACCTCTTCGACGAGCCTCAGGGCCTTCCGCCAGCCCGGGTGTATGATCACCGCATTCTTCTCCTGCCGGGCACGGCGCCGGTTGCAGTGTGCCCCTACCGCTATCCCCAGCTGCAGAAGGACGAGCTGGAGCGGCAGTGCGTGCTCATGCTCGCCTTGGGCATCATCCGGATCTCCACGACGCCGTTTTTGGCGCCGGTCCTCCTCGTCCGCAATTCGGACGGCACATGGCGCTTCTACATCAACTATCGTGCCCTTAATGCCCTGACGCTCAAGGACAAGTTTCCTATTCCGGTGGTCGATGAGCTCCTGGATGAGCTCCTTGGGGCGCGTTTCTTCATCAAGCTCAACCTACGGTCGGGCTACCACCAGGTGCGGATGCACCCGGACGATGTCGCCAAGACGGCGTTTCGGACTCATCGCGGCCAGTTTGAGTTCTTGGTGATGCCTTTTGGCCTCTCCAATGCCCCGGCGACCTTCCAGGCTTTGATGAACGACGTCCTCCGCCCCTACTTGTGTCGGTTTGTGCTCGTTTTCTTTGATGACATTCTTATCTACAACGCCTCATGGCGGAGCACCTTCAGCATGTCGCCATCGTTTTCAACGAGCTTCGGGCGCACCATCTTCATCTTAAGCGCTCGAAGTGCTCGTTCGGAACGCCTTCAGTCGCCTACCTCGGCCACGTCATCTTGGCCGAGGGGGTTGCTATGGACACCGACAAGGTGGCTGCCGTCGCGGCCTGGCCGACACCACACTCACCGCGGGCTCTTCGCGGCTTCCTGGGCCTCGCGGGGTACTACCGGAAATTTATCTGGGAGTTCGGCCTCATTGCGTCACCACTCACGCGTCTACTGCGCCGCGCCGCCTTTGCCTCATTGCGTCACCACTCAAGGGGGCCCTCACGACGGGCCCCGTTCTTCAGATGCCTGATTTCGACCGCCCATTCGTGGTGGACTGTGATGCCTCCGGTGCGGGGTTCCGCGTCGTCCTTCATCAGGGCGATGGACCTCTCGCCTTCTTCAGCAGGCCCTTCACCACGTGCCATCTTAAACTCATGGCTTATGAGCGGGAGCTCATTGGCTTGGTGCAGGCTGTGCGCCATTGGCGGCCCTATCTTTGGGGACGCTCGTTCCGGATTCGCATGGATCACTACAGCCTCAAGTTCTTGTTGGACCAGAGGTTGTCTACCGTGACACAGCATCAGTGGATCAGCAAGCTCTTTGGCTTTGACTTCACCGTCGAGTATCGTCCGGGCCGCCTTAACACTGTTGCCGACGCCCTGTCTCACCGCGACGCCAACCACGACGCCATCGTCGGCGACTCCAAGGGGGCGGCGCTATGCATCCGCTCGGGGCCTTCTTTCGCCCTCTTCTTCGACATCCGTCGGGCCACCGCAGCCACGCTGGACGCTCAGCTCCTGCAGCAGCGGCTTGCTGCGGGCGACCTGGAGGAGCCGTGGCTCCTAGCCGATAGCCTGCTCCTGCATGGGCGCCGTATCTTCGTGCCGGCACACGACGACCTCCATCACCAGGTTCTGCTGCTGGCCCACTCGGCCGGCCACGAGGGTGTGCAGAAAACCCTCCATCGTCTCCGCACTGACTTCTATATCCCCGGTGATCGGGCCCTGGTCCGGGACTGGGTGCGATCTTGTGTGACGTGCGCAACAAGACGGAGACACTACGGCCGGCTGGTCTGCTACAGCCCTCGGAGGTGCCGTCTCAGGTCTGGGTGGATATCTCCATGGACTTCATCGAGGGCCTCCTCAAGTTGGGCGGCAAGTCCGTCAACCTCACGGTGGTCGACCGCTTCTCCAAGTATGATCACTTCATCGCGCTTGGACATCTCTACACTATCGCGTCCGTGGCCCGTGCCTTCTTCGACGGCATCGTCCGCCTCCACGGGTTTCCCGCTTCGATCGTCGGCGATCGGGACCCGGTGCTCACGGGGCATGTCTGGCGCGATCTCTTCCGGTTGGCGGGCGTGAAGCTCCGCCTGAGCACGGCCTTCCATCCTCAGACGGATGGCCAATCCAAGGTCGTCAACAAGGTGATTGCCATGTATTTGCGTTGTGTCACAGGTGATCATCCTCGCGCTTGGGTTGATTAGCTCGCGTGGGCGGAGTACTGCTACAACACCTCCTATCACCCCGCCCTGCGCGCCACGCCATTTGAGGTGGTCTACAGCCGCTCGACCCCGCCCATCCTGCCGGTTGACCCGGCGATGGCTCGGACAGAGGCGGTGGGCAATCTTCTTCGCAGCCGCGACAAGATGCTTGCGGAGGTCCGACAGCGCCTCATTTAGGCCCAGCAGCTGGCCAAGCACTACTACGATGGCCACCATTGCGAGGCGGAGTTCGCGGTGGGCGAGTGGGTATGGTTGCGTCTTCTTCACCACTCTACGCAGTCCCTGGACCCCCGCGCGAAGCGCAAGCTGGGCCCTCGCTACACCAGGCCCTTTGCCGTCTTGGAGTGCATTGGGAAGGTGGCCTACCGCCTTCAACTTTCGGCCAGTGCTCGCATCCACGACGTCTTCCATGTGGGGCTGCTGAAGCCCTTCCGTGGGGAGCCACCGGCGGCCACCCCCGCGCTTCCTCCGACCTCCGGCAGGCGCCTCCTTCCGGGACCCGAGAAGGTGTTGCAGGCCATTGCGGGGTGTGGTACTTGTTGATCCAGTGGGCTGGTCTTCCGGAGGAGGAGGCTACTTGGGAGCAGCGCGACGAGTTCCGCCAACACTACCCAGACTTCCAGCTCGAGGATGAGCTGTTTGCGCAGGCAGGGAGAGATATTATGACCGGGGTAACTTATACTCGTAGGAGGCCCACTGGGCAGGTTTAGTTAGGGGCTTAGCCCACAAGTTATCTTATTTTTATTAGTATCATGGTTATATAAACAAGCTGTAAGACTCTTTTGGGGATTAAGCAATAAGACAATTCTATTGCCTGGCTCCCAGAGGAGCCGGAAACCCTAAACCCTAGCCGCCTCCTCCCACGCGCACAACGACGCCCAGCCGCCGATGTCCGCATGCTCGTCCGTGTCCAATTCCCTCCTTCCCCTACAATCTCCGGCATAGACCCGATAGAGCCCTAGCTCCTACCAGAGGATGATTTAGTTAGTGCTAGAAACTTAAAGAAGTTAATGGTGGTCTATTTTTTTGGTAAAGCTGGCGAGAAAAGTGTTGATTTCAAGACAGTCTTTGCTTGTTCTGAAGGATCTTTGCCTTTTGAATATTTGGGCATGTCTTTACATAATAGAAGATGCAGAAACTCTAATTGGAAAAGTACAGAAAATAAAGTAGAAAAGAAATATGGTCCTTGGCAAGGGAAAATGCAATCTTATGGAGGGAGGCTTATTTTACTTGGATCTTGCTACAACATTGTTCATTTCTACATGATTTCCCTCTTTCCTTTACCTAAAGGTACTTATAAGAATATGGATTTCTTCAGGAAAAGGTTGTTATGACTGGAAAGGAAGGTGTTAGGAAATATCATTTACTTATATGGGGTGAGGTGCTCCAACCTAAAGACCAGGGTGGGTTGGGTGTAGTTGACCTTAAAGCAGTGACCATCATTTTACATTGTAAATGGTTAAGGAAGCTAGAGAACCAAGATGGTTTTTTGGCCCGAAATGATTAGAAGTAAGTATCTTGATTGTGCTACACTTTCACAAGTAAAACTGAAACCTGTGCATTCTCATTTGTGCAGTAAACTCCCTAGGTTCAAGGATCTTAGGGCATCTCTAGCCGAAGTCTAAATTTTAGAGGAGTAAACGGCCGATTAAACCTTAGTGGGGTATTTTTACTCCTCGAAATTTTGGTTGTTTCTAGTCGACCCCCTAAATTTGTGGAGTAAAAAAATCAAATTCATTTCATTATCAGCCATCGAAATAAACTTCACTACTTTTTGTTTTATTGAACAACATCGAGATACACCAGAGTACGTACTTCACCAATTCTTCGCTAAGAGAACTTATCCAAAGAAAACTACAAGAAAAATTACACACTTTAATAGAAATCCAACTTCCATAATTGCTCCCATCAGTTGGATTAATACTTTCTCTATGTCTTCATTGCCTACATTGTTGGTTTTCTTAATTGGCTTCTCGATCTTGCACCCTTCTTTCTTCTTTGCTTCCACACAATTGGACATTGCGTGGTTTCACATCTATAGTCTCTAATCTAGCAAATAGTGCATGAACATCTAGCAAATTTCTCACTATCAATAGATCGATATACACTTCTCCCCAATACCAAAACTTGCATCCATCCTACACACAATTTTAAGCAAATAGTAAGTTAGAAATTGCGATGAATCCGTACAAACAAGCACTCACCCCATCCTTTTCGCATTTGAAGAACACCATCCGGGATGTTTCGGCATGCTCGAAACTCGGCGCAACACCAGCCATGGGTAGGGGCCACACTTGAGCGGGAGGCCGGCGAGCTGCCGGGCTAGTGCTGAGCCCGGCCGACGACCAGACATGGTTGTGCCAGTGGCCGAACTGTTGGGGAACACAGTAATTTCAAAATTTTGCCTACGCGCATGCAAGATCTATCTAGGAGAAGTATAGCAACGAGCGGGGAGAGTGTGTCCACGTACCCTCGTAGACCGAAAGCGGAAGCGTTTAGTAACGCGGTTGATGTAGTCGAACGCCTTCGCGATCCAACCGATCAAGTACCGAATGCACAACACCTCCGTGTTCTGCACACGTTCAGCTCGGTGACATCCCTCGAACTCTTGATCCAGCTGAGGCCGAGGGAGAGTTTCGTCAGCACGACGGTGTGGTGATGGTGATGATGAAGTTACCGGCGCAGGGCTTCGCCTAAGCACTACGACGATATGACTGAGGTGTAAAACTATGGAGGGGGGCACCGCACACGGCTAAGACAAATCTTGAGTCCCTTTGGGTGCCCCTTGCCCACATATATAAAGGAGGGAGGAAGAGGAGGCCGGCCCTAGAAGGGGCGCGCCAAAGGGAGAGTCCTACTTGGACTCCCGGTCCAAGTAGGATTCGCCCCCCCCCCCTTTCCTATTCCAACTAGGAGAAGGAAGGGAAGGGGGAAGAGGGGAGAAGGAAGGAGGGGGGTGTCGTGGTTCTAAGTCTGACAGTAGAATGGGGGGTAGGGATGTAGAGGCAAGATCCTAGCTATGGAGAAGCTGTACGCATGAGTTTTACGAGTTCAGGCCCTTCTCGGAGGAAGTAACAGCCCTACGTCTCGGAGCCCGGAGGCGGTCGACTGGATTATATGTGTGTGTGTGTGTGTGTGTGTTACAGGGGGAGCGAACCCTTGTCCCAGAGGAGGGGGTGGCTTATATAGAGTGCGCCAGGACCCCAGCTCCCCTCCGTTACACAGGGTTCAATGTTCATAAAGAAGGAGCGTTGCAGGCAACGTCCGTAGTAAAGTGCTATAAATGACTATTAAGTCTAAGGGTAAATGCCCGACCTTTGCTACGCGGAGTGGCTTTATGTCTTCTGCACGTCGAGTGGTTTAGTGGTCGAGTGACCTAAATAAGAGGGGGTCTCCGAGTGAATGGTAGGTCGAGTGGATTGTACTCGACACCTTTGTTGGGTCCCCTCTATTTACTCTTGAATCTCTTTGCTTCTAGGACAAGGACCTTAGGTAGGATGTATAGGTCAGGCCTATTACCCTACTCCAGGTCTATGTCCTCATCATTAGCCCCCGAATGGATTGAGGTCCGAGTGAAAATAAGGTTGAAGTTGACCTTGCCTTGACTCTTGCTTTCATCTCCAAATGATGCCAGTTGTTGGAACTTCGGCTTCGTTTCAGTCGCCTTGATCGATTCAGAAATGACCGACTGGTTTTTATAACGTCATCCGTCGAGTGTTATCCTTGGCATGGAATCTTTGGCGTGATCGGTTGTAGAGGATCCCGGATTTCGCGGGATTCAAAATTTTGGTGGAAGTGCGCCAGGCGGAGCGCGCCGTGGTAAGCGGAGTAGATAAGTAGGATGTTTCGATTTCCACGCCACCTTTTTCGCCACGTATCCCGTGTGCGACTGTTAAGGGATTTGATGGGATCGTCCGGGCCCACGCGTCAGCCACTCGAAAGTAGGCCTTTAAAAGCGGCGAGGCCGAGGCGTCCGCACTGTGCGTGCCCATTCTCCTTCTTCTTCCTCTTGCTCCTTTACCTCGTTCAGCTTCTCCACTCTCGACGCCGCCGCTCCGCCGCCATGCGGAAGGAGAAAACGACAGCGCTGGAACGCGCGAAGAAGGCGACCGGGGGGGGGGGGCGAAAAGCAAGAAGAGGAATCGGGGATCTTTGTCGCGCTCTGGGCTGCCGTCGGGTTGGATCCAGGGAGATTGGATCCGATCCTCACTTCGGCAGGGAGACTTGGACGATATGGCCGAGTTAGGGCTGATCGTCCATGAGTCCGCGCGGCTGCCGGAGGGGGAAACGGAGCCACAGCCGCGACCGGGTGAGTGTGTTCTGCTCGCCACTCATGTCGACCGCGGCTTCTCGCTTCCTCCACACCCCTTCTTTCGAGGTTTCTTGAATTTCTTCGGGGCTCAACTCCATCATTTCACTCCCAATACCATCACATATCTTGCCGCATTCGTGTCCATGTGCGAGAATTTCCTAGGGTGTCGACCGCACTGGGGTCTTTTCAAGCACATTTTCACCATCCGCTCCCAAACAGTGAAGAAAGCGAACTTGAACGACGAGAAAACCCATGTTATCCAGATGTGTGGGGGCTGGATATTCAGAAGAGGAAGAGGAGTTCCTTCCCTTCGATGACTCTTCCTGAGTCGGTCAGGGGCTGGCAGTCGACCTGGTTCTATTGCCAGGATATCGTGACCCCAGGCCAGTCGACCAGACTTCCCCCTTTCTCTTTCGATCGTGTTCAAACTCCATCTTTGTTGAAAGTGATCGCCGTGGAGAAGGCGGAGACGGGCATGCTGGTCGAGAGAGTAGTTCAACTGATCAACCAAGGTGTCACCGGCATGGATCTGCTGGAGGTGTTCCTCAGTCGGCGCATTCAACCACTCCAAGCTCGTGACCACTCCATGTGGATGTACTCCGGGGCTGGTGATACCGCTCGGGTTCATCCGGAGGAGGTGGAGGCCAAAACAGTGGCCCAGTGGCTGAGGGGCATCACCGGGAACAAGGACAACCCCAGGGGCGCCAGGAGAGTCAACCCTTTCAGCGACAGCAACCAGCCAGACAAGGTTTGGCCACTACAACTGATTGAATTTGGATGTGTTTTCTGACTGTTTGTTGATCCGACTGATTTCCACTCGGCTCCTTGTTTTGCAGATTTATATAGAGATGTACTCAATGCCCAATGGCGAACAAGCTCTGGAGCAGGACCATGAAGGCGAGGACAGCGCGGAGGAGAGCGGTGAGTGGGAGTCACCAGCCGACGATGATGAAGATGAGAGCGATGAGTCGGACGACGAGGAGGTAGCCGACTCACCACCTCGTTCCGAACATCGATCCAAGCAGCACCATGATCCCGCGGGCAGGCGCGGCAAGGCTGTGGCCTCGAGCGCTCTATCTCAAAAGCGCGCTCGGTCTTCGACTCCAGAATTGGCTGAGAAAGTTACCAAGCAGCCCAAGATCAATCCTTTGAAGGCTCGGAAGACCTTGCCTAGAATCAAGATGGACGTTCCTGTTGCTTCTGGGTAAATGTTCTCCTCGTATTTTCTTGTTCTGACCGATCCTCTTGTACTGACCGAGTGGATGATGAACCTTTACAGCCCGGCCTCGGCTGCGACTGATATGGATATCGACAAGACCCCATACGATGAGGAAACCGACGATGCAACTACCTCCAAAGCCAGTAAGTCTGCCCGACTCGAATTTATTTGGATGACTGGATTGTTTGTCAGCTATCTCTTTGACTTTCTCTGTTTGTTGCAGCACCACGGGACGTTGTTGTGCTCCCAGACGATGAAGAAGAAGTGCCCCTGAGGGAAAGGAGGAGGAGGGACAAGGGACTGAGCGGGAAAGCGCCTGAGGTTCAAGTTCCTCAGTCGACACTGATGCCTGGGACGACGGTCGAGTGATCGACAGATCCGGCTCGCACCAACATCACTTTCGCTATCCCGCTGTTGACTGATTGCCCATCAGGATCAGCTGCTCAGACCCCTGCTGCTCCATTACAACTCCATGCATCAGACCCAGCGGCTGCTTCGACTGCTCTGCCATCATCGCTTTTCACTGCGTATCAAACTCCAGACGACCCACCGAGTGCCGCCAAGGAAGCTCTTCTTCAGTTGAGTCTTGTGATGGGGCAGATGAAAGTGGTGCACGAGGCCAGTCAGGTGGCCTTCAACGCCGGCGCTGCTCTACAGACCAATGTCCAGGTTAGTTGATTTCCGACTGATCTTATTTCTCATCCGATCACCCACTGGGGTGTGACTGTTTTAAAGTTGCACAAGTCTATTTGAGTCGACTTGGATTGAGTCGATTGAGTCTTTGAACTGGTGGGGGCGCGCTGAGTGCACCCACTGGGTGTAGTCCCCGAGACCATAGTTGACTATGGGCAGTCGACTGTGGTCTGAGAATCTGAATTTTCTCACTCGGCCTGGGCGGGCCAGATCGAGTGGAACCGGAACCAGTGGGGGCACGCTAAGTGCACCCACTGGGTGTAGTCCCCAAGACCGTGGTTGACTGCGAGTAGTCGACTATGGTCTGAGAACTGCTTTTTTTACTCTCGTGCTTGGCAGACCATGTCGAGTGTTTATTCGAACCAGTGGGGGCACGCCAAGTGCACTCACTGGGTGTAGTTCCCGAGACTACCGTTGAATGTTTGATTCAGCGGTAGTCTTAGAGTAGCTATCACTGTGATGTCTTTTTATCTCGGTCAACTGATATGGCTTATACTGCAGAAATCTTGTGATCTTGGGGCTTAGCTTTCCACAATGAACAAACAGCAAATCAGCCTCAACCTTGATCTGGAATTGGCCAAGAAGAATCTCAAGACTGCTCGTGATGAAGTAGCTGCCATGGGAGGTAACCAATCGTCAACTGTCTTTCTCACTGCTGGCCCTTTTCCTTTCCATTTTTTGAACTGAGTGACTCCACTCGAGCAGATGTATGTAGTGAAAACCATCAACTCCAAGCCCGTCTGAAGAATGTTATTTCTTTAGAGAAAATGAAGCAGGCTTTGGAGAAGAAGGATCTGGATCTTGCTGCTGCACAGAAGGAAGCGCGAGAGAAAATGGCGCTTGCTGACAAGAAGCTTGCTTCAGTCGGCAAGTTAGAAGAGGAGAACTCCAAACTGAAGACTGATGTCTCTGACGCCAATCGGGAGGTCGAGCGACTGAAGAAAGACAAGGACAAGTTGACTGACGAGCTTGGGAGCCTCAAGGCCAAG
Source organism: Triticum aestivum (assembly GCF_018294505.1). Taxonomy (NCBI): domain Eukaryota; kingdom Viridiplantae; phylum Streptophyta; class Magnoliopsida; order Poales; family Poaceae; genus Triticum; species Triticum aestivum. Next base: position 28,888,827 of record NC_057799.1, read on the forward strand.
AAGGGCAAGTTGGAGTCTTATCTGGGCCAGCTTGCTGGAAAGCTGGTCCTAAAACTTGAAGGTACTGATGATTGACTGACTTATTACGGTCGACTGTCAAGCTCGATTATATCATCGACTCACCATTTACTCAACTGTGTAGAGCTTTGCCAAGACTTTGAAGCGGAAACTGGGCGGGTCAAGACGGGTCTCGATCCCATAAATTGTCCAGTCAAGGATGATGTTGCGATGAATGTGCTGCGGTTGGAATCTCGCATGGACGGCGCGATTGCTTATCTTGCCCGCCTGAAGGTAGCGATGACTCGGGTTGATACTGAACTCTGGCCTCAGGCGGAACTGTCTCAAGACCTCGAGTCTCTGATGGCTCGACTGAATCAAATACCTGACCGAGTGCAAGAGTGGAAGAAGTCATCTGCTCGCTGTGGCGCTGATGTCGCGTTGTCCTTGGTCCGGGTGCACTGCAAAGACGTCAAAGAAGACAAGCTGGCGGAGCTCAAGGTTGCTAACACAAAGAGGCACACCTTCCAATCCTTCATGGACACTTTCCTTGACGCCGCCACTCGCATTGCAGACAGCATAGACCTTGACAGTTTCTGCGACCTAGCCAGTCCTTCTCCTGACGCGTGACCGAGAAACATTATGCTCAACTTTTATTTGCCTCGGAATGCCGAGTGATTATGTAATCGTTAAACTTCTTCGGGCTTGATGCTGGAATACTTTTGATCCGTCGTCCAGAACTTTAGGATTTATCTGAACTTGGTTTATCTTTGAATATGCTTATGTTTTCCTTCGAGTGGAATTTGCTTTTCAATTGGAATAATCTTTGTACTTGAGATGCAGCTATTGTACTTATGGCGCAGCTCCGAGGAGAAGGTTGCAGTCAACCTGCACCTCGTCGTCCTTGAGGATAGGGATGGAGCGCACGTTGTACTTGTGGCGCAGCTCTGAAGGAGAAGGTTTCAGTCGACCTGTACCTCGTCGTCCTTGCGGATAGGGATGGAGCGCACGTTGTACTTGTGGCGCAGCTCCGAAGGAGAAGGTTTCAGTTGACCTGCACCTCGTCATCCTTGCAGACTGGGATGGAGCATACGTTGTACTTGTGACGCAGCTCCGAAGGAGAAGGTTTCAGTCGACCTAAACCTCATCGTCCTTGCGGACCGGGATGGAGCGTACGTTGTACTTGTGACGCAGCTCCGAAGGAGAAGGTTTCCGTCGACCTGCACCTCGTCGTCCTTGCGGATAGGGATGGGTTTCAAACTTAGGCGAGTACTGGACTGCAACTAAGCCCCCGAGTGGGAGGGTTGCTCACCACTCGGTAGGAGTTTTCAAACTTAGGCGAGTACTGGACTGCAGCTAAGCCTCCGAGTGGGAGGGTTGCTCACCACTCGGTAGGATTTTTCAAACTTAGGCGAGTACTGGACTGTAGCTAAGCCCCCGAGTGAGAGGCTTGCTCATCACTCGGTAGGATTTTTCAAACTTAGGCGAGTACTGGACTGCAGCTAAACCCCCGAGTGAGAGGCTTGCTCATCACTCGGTAGGATTTTTCAAACTTAGGCGAGTACTGGACTACAGCTAAGCCCCCGAGTGAGAGGCTTGCTCATCACTTGGTAGGATTTTTCAAACTTAGGCGAGTACTAGACTGTAGCTAAGCCTCCGAGTGAGAGGCTTGCTCATCACTCGGTAGGATTTTTCAAACTTAGGCGAATCGGATTCGCGGCAAAGTCACCCACTTGGGGATTTCAGACGCAAACAAAAGCAACAACAACCATTTAGGAAGGCTGTAAAGGTCTTGTCTTTGATTGAACAAACTACAAAGGTATTTCTTATTACATCTCATCCGAATGAGTACTTAAGTATAAAAGGGGCGGAGCAGCTCAGCGTTCCTAGCCCGTGGCTCGTCTTTTTGATGCTCGACATTGTAAAGATGGTATGCTCCATTGTGGAGAACTCTGGTGACAATGAAAGGACCTTCCCAAGCAGGGGCAAGCTTGTGTGGTTTCTGCTGATCCACTAGAAGAACCAAGTCTCCCTCTTGAAAGGCTCGGCCCCTCACGTTTCTGGCATGGAATCGACGCAAGTCTTGCTGATAAATGGTCGACCGGATTAAGGCCATCTCTCTTTCCTCCTCTAGGAGATCGACTGCGTCCTGCCGGGCCTGTTCTGCTTCATCTTCAGAGAAGAGCTCGACTCGGGGTGCATTGTGAAGCAAGTCACTCGGTAGAACAGCTTCAGCTCCATAAACCAAGAAGAATGGAGTTCGGCCAGTCGACCGATTGGGAGTTGTCCTCAATCCCCAAAGAACTGATGGAAGTTCATCGACCCAGGCGCCTGCTGCGTGCTTGAGATCACGCATCAGTCGGGGTTTCAGTCCTTTGAGAATCAAGCCATTTGCTCTTTCGGCTTGTCCATTCGACTGGGGGTGGGCGACTGAAGCATAGTCGACTCGTGTGCCTTGGGAAGCACAGAAGGCTCTGAACTCATCAGAATCGAAGTTCGACCCGTTGTCAATGATGATGTTGTGTGGAACTCCATATCTGAATGTCAATTCTCTGATGAAGCTGACGGCAGTACTGGCTTCAAGATTCTTGATAGGCTTGGCTTCAATCCATTTGGTAAACTTGTCGACTGCTACAAGCACATGAGTGAAGCCGCTCCTACCAGTCCTCAGGGGTCCAACCATATCCAATCCCCAAATAGCAAAGGGCCAAACGAGTGGAATGGTCTTCAGGGCTGACGCAGGCTTGTGGGACATATTGGAGTAAAACTGGCAGCCTTCACATTTGTCGACTATATCTTTCGCCATTTCATTTGCTCGCGGCCAATAAAATCCAGCTCCGTATGCTTTGGCCACAATGGTCTGGGAGGACGCATGGTGACCACAGGTCCCCGAGTGGATGTCGTTGAGGATCACTCGACCTTCTTCTAGTGTTACGCATTTCTGGCTAACTCCGGTTACGCTTTCCCTGAACAGTTGTCCTCTTATCATAGTAAAGGCCTTGGATCGACGGACGATCTGTCAAGCCTCTTCTTCATCCTCTGGGAGTTCCTTCCTAAGGATATACGCAATGTAAGGCACTGTCCAGTCGGGAGTGATGACCAAAACCTCCATGATCAGGTCGACCACGGCTGGGACTTCGACTTCAGTCGGATCTGTGGCACTCTTAGGCTGCGGGGGCTCTTCAGTGAAAGGATCTTCTTGAACTGAAGGTGTATGAATGTGTTCCAAAAACACGTTGCTGGGAATGGCTTCCCTCTTGGAACCTATCTTTGCCAAATCATCGGCTGCTTGATTTTTCACTCGGGGTATATGATGGAGCTCTAACCCCTCAAATTTCTTTTCCAACTTCCTCACCGCATTGCAGTAACCAGTCATAGCTGGGCTTCTGACGTCCCACTCCTTCATCACTTGATTGACTACCAAATCTGAGTCCCCGTAGACCATGAGGCGACAGACACCAAGTGAGATGGCCATACGTAACCCATATAAGAGTGCTTCATATTCCGCTTCGTTATTGGAGGAATCAAAGTGAATCTGGAGAACATATCTGAGCTTGTCTCCTCGGGGGGATACCAGTACCACCCCAGCACCGGAACCATTCAGCATCTTGGAACCATCAAAGAACATGGTCCAGTGCTCCGAGTGGACTTGAGTCGGCAGTTGCTGTTCGATCCACTCGGCGAGGAAATCTGCTATTGCTTGGGACTTGATAGCTTTCTTTGCCTCAAACTTAATATCCAAGGGAAGAAGTTCAATCGCCCACTTTGCCACTCGACCAGTTGCATCTCTGTTGTTCAGAATCTCTGATAATGGAGCGTCGCTGACGACTGTAATGGAGTGGTCAGAGAAATAATGTGCAACCTTCTTCGTGGTCATATAAATCCCATAAACAAGCTTCTGATAATGTGGATATCTTTGCTTTGATGGAGTCAAAACTTCAGAAACATAATATACTGGGTGCTGAACTTTATAGGCTTTTCCTTCTTCTTCCCGCTCGACCGTAAGTACTGTACTGACGACTTGTCCAGTGGCTGCAATGTAAAGCAGTAAAGGCTCTTTGCTGATTGGGGCAGCAAGCACCGGCTGGGTGGAAAGCAGGGCTTTGAGCTCTGCAAATGCTGCATCAGCTTCAGGAGTCCACTCGAACTTATCAGACTTCTTCATCAGTCAGTAAAGAGGCAATGCCTTTTCACCAAGGCGAGAAATGAATCGACTTAAGGCGGCCAAACAACCTGTAAGCTTCTTGACATCGTGCACACACACAGGGCATTTCATTCGGAGAATGGCACCAACTTTCTCTGGGTTAGCGTCGATCCCCCATTCGGAAACGAGGAACCCGAGTAATCTCCCGCCCGGAACTCCGAATGTGCACTTTGATGGATTAAGCTTGATACCATACCTTCTGAGGTTGGCAAAAGTTTCAGCAAGGTCAGCCAACAGGTCAGAACCTTTACGTGACTTGACCACAATGTCATCCATGTATTCTTCCACATTCCGACTGATTTGAGTGAGTAAACACTTCTGAATCATCCTCATGAATGTGGCTCCAACATTCTTCAGGCCGAATGGCATGGTGACATAATAGAAGCACCCAAATGGAGTGATGAAAGCTGTTTTTATCTCATCGGGTCCATACAGTCGGATCTGATGATACCCGGAATAAGCGTCCAAAAAGGACAAGCGCTCACACCCTGCAGTCGAGTCGACTATTTGATCGATGCGGGGGAGAGGAAAGTGATCTTTCGGGCAGGCCCGATTGATATGCTTGAAGTCAATGCACATGCGAAGTGAGTCGTCCTTCTTGGGGACCATGACAACATTGGCTAGCCACTCGGAGTGGTAAATCTCTCGGATAAACTCAGCTGCTAGGAGCCGAGCCACTTCTTCACCGATCGCTTTTCTCTTCTGTACGGCGGACCGTCGAAGATGTTCTTTGACCGGTTTCACTTTTGGGTCGACTCGCAAACGGTGCTCAGCCAGCCCCCTGGGAACACCCGGCATGTCAGAAGGTTTCCATGCAAAGATGTCCCAGTTCTCACGGAGGAACTGGATGAGCGCTTCTTCCTATTTGGAGTCGAGTGTTGTCGAAATGTGAGTCGGAGCAGCATTGGGATCGGTCGGGTGAATATGAATCGGCTTCGTTTCACCAGACGACTGAAATGCTGAATCCGTGGCAGGCTTCTTAGCTCGCAACAAATCACTCGGATCTGCATTTTTTTGATACTCCTGCAATTCCACTACTGCCATTTGCGCATCGGCGATCTTTGAGCCCTTCTGGAAGCACTCTTCTGCCTTCTTCCGATTGCCAGTGATAGTGATCACTCCTTTGGGACCAGGCATCTTCAATTTGAGGTAAACGTAACATGGTCGAGCCATGAAACGTGCATAAGCCGGCCTGCCCAGAATAGCATGATAAGCACTCTGGAAATTCACAACTTCAAACGTCAACTTTTCTTTGCGGTAATTCTTGGAATCACCGAAAACCACATCGAGGGCGATCTGGCCGAGTGACTCAGCCTTCTTGCCAGGAATAACTCCATGGAAACTCATATTGCTTTCACTGAGTCTGGACATCGGAATGCCCATTCCCTTCAAGGTCTCCGCATACAGTATATTAAGGCCACTGCCACCATCCATCAGAACCTTAGTCAACCGAGTGCCTTCGACGACTGGGTCGACCACCAACGCTTGCCTCCCAGGGGTGGCTATGTGTGTTGGGTGATCAGACTGGTCGAATGTAATGGCAGTCTGAGACCACTTCAAATAACTGGGCGTCGCTGGAGCGACCATGTTCACTTCTCTGTTGATGACTTTCAGTCGACTTTTGCTCTCAACATCAGCAAAAATCATCAGAGTTGAATTGACGTGGGGGTAACCATCATCGTCCTCTTCCTTATCCTCAACCTTGTCTGATTCTTTCTCCTTCTCTTTGGGCTGTTTCTCTCGGAATTGCTGGATTAGGAGCCGACATTGTCGAGTGGTATGTTTCGGGTAAATGAGATTACCCTCCTCATCTTTTTGGTGTGAATGTGGCATGGTAAATCCAACACATCATTTCCATCTTGATCTTTTACTTTCTTGGGGTTCCATGGCCCTTTGGGCTTCCCCTTGAACTTTCCTTGAGTCACGGCTAAGGCTTCTCCGGGAGCAGCTGGCTCGGCTTTGCGCTTCTGCTTCCGACTGGAGTTCCCTCCCCCGGTTTCGTGGGCGACTGTTTTGTGCTTGCCACTCCGGAGCCGATCCTCCTCTTCACCATTAGCATACTTGGTGGCAATTTCCATCATTCGACTCAGAGACATATCTCCGGTCCGACCGAACTTCAGATTCAATTCTCGATACTTGACGCCTTCCTTGAAGGCACAAACTGCTTGGTGATCAGACACATTCTCCACCGTGTGGTGCAACGTGATCCATCTCTGGATATAATCTCTCAAAGTTTCATTCGACTTCTGCACACAAGACTGTAACTCTGTTAGCCCTGCTGGCCGTTTGCATGTACCCTCAAATGTTCTGACAAACACTCGGGCAAGCTCTTCCCAGCTATAAATACTGCCAGGTGCTAACTGATTCAACCACGCTCTGGCCGAGCCCTCTAACATCAGAGGAAGGTGCTTCATGGCCACTTCATCATTGCCACCACCAATCTGCACAGCCACTCGGTAGTCCTCAAGCCAAGTGTCAGGCTTGGACTCACCAGTGAACTTGCTGACTCCAGTCGCCAACCTGAAGTTGGGAGGAATCACTGCTGCTCTGATGGCTCTGCTGAAACACTCGGGACCTGAAACATGCACCCTGCTGCCGGTCGGGTAATCTCTATCGTGGCCATCTCTGTGTGCTCTGTTCCTGTCAACAAGACCTTGAACGAGAATGGATCTCGCCTCAAAGCCCGGCTCCCGGGGGTCGACTGGAATCCTTCGCCCACCACTGTGAGGGCGCCTGTCATCGTGTTGTCGAGGCGCGTATGACCCACTCCTTGGGGGAGGCGTGGGTACTCGACGACGATCATACTGCTCATGGTTTCTGTACTGATCCTGTCGATCTCCACGTCCCTCACGCCTTGGAGGTGATCTTGGGCTGTGACCCGACTGAACTGTGTCTGCCATTACAGATCTACTATGAATCCTATTCTGAGACTGTGACACTGTTGTGTTCTGCTCCCCCGCCGCCCGGAGCAAAGCCCGGATCTGCATCAAACCCCTACCAGCTTCCGACTGGGAAGGCTGAATCGACTCTGCTATTCGGGCAGCAGCCGCGAGATTCTGGATCAGAGTTCGATATACCTGGGTTGGAGGCGGAAAGAGTTGTCGTCGACTGGATTAGGAACTTGCTGCCGAGCACGCTCGTCGAGTGCGTGCTGGAGATTCTCCAGTCGAGTGCGCTCAGCCAAGTTGGCCAGGCGCACCTCCTCCAAGGCCTGGGCCTTGGGGGTTTCTCCAACGATAGGAGTGTGAAGTGCATCCATGTTACGGCGGCGAAGCTCTTCCCTCTGCTGCGACGAGAGGGGCTTGGGCGGTACTCCTCGTGGACACGCGACGGATCGCCTCTGCCATCACCACCGTCGTCGCGGGGGAAGCCAGGAGGACTGCGCGGTCCGCTGACCATCAGGACTTCCGCCGGGGGGTCACTGCTGTCGCACTCGGATGCAGTCTCAACGGAGCCAGACGACAGGTCGAACAGGCTGTAGAGAGTTTCGTCGGGCTTGATTGCCGCGACTTGGGGGGTGGCCGACTAGCGAGCCACCGCGTGCCTCACCCACCGCTGGATCCTCGACCGACCGGAACGCTTGTGCCGGCGGGCAGCAGGGAGTGAGGACGCCACCGGAGCCGACCGATACTGCGTCGACGGCTGCCGCAGGAGGACGCCGCGGACGCACGCGCGAAAGTGCGTTGCCCCGCGGACGGGGAGCGCCTCGACGTCGAGTGGAGCTTCTTGGAGCCAAGCGGAGTCGTCGGCGACGAACACGAGCACGCCGAAACGGATCTCGCGGCCCTTGGCCAATCCTCCGCCTGAAACCATGCTGATGGGGATCGGAAAAATTGCAACTTCTCCAACAAGTCGCTAAAACACCGGCCCCACGGTGGGCGCCAACTGTCGTGGTTCTAAGTCTGACAGTAGAATGGGGGGTAGGGATGTAGAGGCAAGATCCTAGCTATGGAGAAGCTGTACGCACGAGTTTTACGAGTTCACGCCCTTCTCGGAGGAAGTAACAGCCCTACGTCTCGGAGCCCGGAGGCGGTCGACTGGATTATATGCGTGTGTGTTACAGGGGGTGCGAACCCTTGTCCCAGAGGAGGGGGGTGGCTTATATAGAGTGCGCCAGGACCCCAGCTCCCCTCCATTACACAGGGTTCAATGTTCATAAAGAAGGAGCGTTACAGGCAACGTCCGTAGTAAAGTGCTATAAATGACTATTAAGTCTAAGGGTAAATGCTCGACCGTTGCTGCGCGGAGTGGCTTTAGGTCTTCTGCACGTCGAGTGGTTTAGTGGTCGAGTGACCTAAATAAGAGGGGGTCTCCGAGTGAATGGTAGGTCGAGTGGATTGTACTCGACACCTTTGTTGGGTCCCCTCTATTTACTCTTGAATCTCTTTGCTTCTAGGACAAGGACCTTAGGTAGGACGTATAGGTCAGGCCTATTACCCTACCCCAGGTCTATGTCCTCATCAGGGGGCGCCGCCCCCTCCTAGTCCAATTCGGACCAGCCCATGGGGGGGCGCGCGGCCACCCCTTGAGGCCCTTCTCTCCTTTCCCATATCGCGCATTAAGGACCACTACTTCCCCGTTGAATTCCCGTAACTCTCCAGTACTCCGAAAAATACCCGAATCACTCGGAACCTTTCCGATGTCCGAATATAGCCTTCCAATATATCGGTCTTTACGCCTCGACAATTTCAAGACTCCTCGTCATGTCCGTGATCTCATCTGGGACTCCAAACAAACTTCGGTCATCAAATCACATAACTCATAATACAAATCGTCATCGAACATTAAGCGTGTGGACCCTACGTGATGTAGGGTGGATCCCTATATGGCCGATCTTTCATGAAAGGAGCGGATCCCAACTAAGAACACGAAGAACACGAGGGGAAACACAAGAGAAATCACTCAAACCAACAAGAACGGTCACACATGTGCTAGATCCTCAAAACACGAGAGGAGATAAAGATCCACGATCAACAAAGGACGATACAAAGGGTAACCGGTTCTTCTCCGTGAGGAGGTCTTGGTGGGGGTCTTCTCCGAGAGGAGGTCTTGAATCCAAGGGGATCTTCTCCGTAGAGGGGCCGCGGTCTCTCTCGTGGAGTAGATCCGTAATGGATGAGCAAAGCTCTATCTCACAAATGAGCTAAACCAATGCTAACCCTAACTAGGAGGAGGTGGGGGAGTATATATAGTCAAGGGCCACGAAGGGGTAAGTGGGAGAGAGTTTACATGGGCTCTCGGCCCGCATCTGCATAGGGACGCCGGATGTCCGGGCTGGGGGCCGGATGTCCAGTGGCTCGCGAGGAGCCGGATGTCCGGGGTACACTTGCCCGCTCCTGTGCTCTCTGGATAGGCGGGGCCGGATGTCCAGGGCTTCGGGAGGATCCGGATGTCCGGGGTGATGGCCAGATGTCCGGGATGCGCTGGTCCTTTGTGGTGCTCTCTGGATAGCCGATGCCGGATTTTCAGGGCAGGGGCCAGATGTCCGGCTGGGCCGGATGTCCGGGACATGTCCGGATGTCCGGCTGTTGTAGCAGCTGGCTCTTCTTCCTTCTCCTTCCTTCGCTCCAGCGCACACTTGGCCTTGGTCCTTGGGCTCTCCATGGTCTCCTTGGGTGTACCTGAGTATGCACAAGGTCCGTGCTTGAAGTAGCATCCATGTCTTACATGCGGAAAGGGAAGATTCGGAAAGGAGCGAGTTCACCTTAGGTCCAATGGTGTGTGCTCGAGTGTACATGGGGATGATCGTAGGATGCTCCGCATCATCTCCCCTCCCTTGGGAAAGATCCGACCTCAGATCTAAAACCTCATCACCATGGAAACGGTTGTCGTCGACGGACTTGTAGTTGGACGAAGTGGAAGACATGGCACAATCCAAGTACTCCAAGGTGTCTCCGGAGTGGTACACATGCAAAAAGAGAAAACACAAACGACACTTGGAAATACAACGGTTAGCGCACACAAGGTGTCCATCATGTAAGAATGAGTCCGTGCGACAAGATTGTTCGTGGCAAAATGCATGAAGATTATCAAGATGATATAGAATGATATGCAAAGCGTTCATGGGAGCAAAAGCATTCATTGTGCACACAAATGTGTTGTGAATATGATCAATGCAACCACGGTGCAAAATGATGTCGTAGTGAGACGGTTTATCAATAGCATTAATATGGCAATGGATGCTCAATATGATTATGTTATCATGCAATTGATGGTAGGCAATATGATCATGAAGTATGAATATGCCATCAAGAAAGATCACAACAAATTTGCTAAGAAAATGCACAAGCTCATATATCATGGATGACATCAAAATACAAGATGCAACAAGTCAATCATAATGTGAGTCAATCCATGCATAAGATGCAAATTTTCCATGTGTGGTGTTGTACCATAGCTCGATGTCGTGGTAGAAGTGGTGGTCCGGTGGTGAATCCACTAAGTCCAAGCACTCCTCAATTTGAAGGTCCATAGGGCCCATCTCCAATGTCGGTCCTCCATCCAATATACTTATCATGTAGACAAGAAGAAGGAGACAACAATGAAAGTATGGCCCATCCAATATGCATATGTGAAGATGGCTCAAAGGGAAGGAGTTCACCTTTATGAGTTTCTCGAGGATGTTGGAGTTGCACATCATGTATGACTTCCCATAACCAAAATATCTCGTGATCGTACCGCCTTGTGAATCCTTCAAAACGAAAGAACATGACAAACACTCGGAAAAACAAATGAGGTTAGCGGAAGTGCAAAACCTATTGAAAGTGCGTTATATCGACTAGAGGGGGGTGAATAGGCGATTTTTATGAATTCTTCACTGAGGAATTTGCTAGTGAGGAAATTCCTTAGCGAAGAACTACTTGCAGTGGAATAAGTACTCAAAAATATGCATAGCAGAACACAATCATAGTCATCATGATGAAATGAAAACAAGCACAAAGTACAGAAAGCGTAAACACAGGATAACACAGGATGAAGACAAACAGACTGAAGAAATTGAACTGAGGAAATTGAGAAAGTCTTCAGTCAAAGTCTTCAAACACAGATATGAACAAGTGCACAACACAGTTATGAGGAAATGAAAGAGTTGAGGAAATAGAACCAGTAAGCTCGGTGAAGACAATGATTTGGTAGACCAGTTCCAACTGCTGTCTCAGTTGTACATCTGGTTGGAGCGGCTAGGTATTTAAACCTGAGGACACACAGTCCCGGACACCCAGTCCTGAACACACAGTCCAGGACACCTAGTCCTCACTGTATTCTCCTTGAGCTAAGGTCACACAGACCTCGCCCAATCACTCGTGGTAAGTCTTCAGGTGACTTCCAAACCTTCACAAACTCGGTCACTCGGCGATCCACAATTTCCTCTTGGATGCTCTAGACCATGATGCCTAACCGTCTGGAAGAAGCACAGTCTTCAAAGGTAACAAGCGTCGGATCCACGCAGGATCAATCTCTTCAGTGATGCTCAATCACTTGGGGTTTGTAGGTGTTTGGGTTTGGGTTTTCCTCACTTGATGATTTTCACTCAAAGTCCTCGGAGGATGGGATGCTCTCAATTGACAAGTGTCAGTTTCTCCCGGAGCAGCCAACCAGCTAGTGGTTGTAGGGGGCAGCTATTTATAGCCTAGGGAGCAGCCCGTCATGATAAGACACAAATGCCCTTCAATGATATGACCGTTAGGTGGGTAGATATTTTGGGACAGCTGGCGCATAGCACAGCAACGGTCGGAAATTTGAGTATCAAATTCCTCAGGGCTATCATGATCCTCACTGTGTAGGCAATCCGCACTGGCAAATTCCTAACTCCTCAGTGAGAACAAATTTCTCAGAGACCAGAAGAACTTCGTCTCTGTCACTGAAGAATATGACTGAACTGTATGAGATTTCCAATGGCTTCACTCGAAGGGATTGGTAGGTGTAGGATTTTGAGTTGAGCATCACATGGAAATTTTTCCTTAGTATTTCCTCGACCCCCTTTAACAGTACGGTGTTTCCTATGACTCAAGAAAGAGAAAATGAAACTACGAAAACAAAAGTCTTCACGCTTCATGTTCCTTAAATGAATACCAAGTCTTCAAGGTCACACCAATTTCTTCACTTTCAAAGTCTTCACAAAGTCTTCAGAAATCCAAAGTCTTCAGTCGAAGAACTTCATTTTTAGGGGTCGACTTTCTCTGTAAATATCAAACTCCTCATAGACTTATAGACCTGTGTACACTCATAAACACATTAGTCCCTTAACCTATAAGTCTTCAATACACCAAAATCACTAAGGGGCACTAGATGCACTTACAATCTCCCCCTTTTTGGTGATTGATGACAATATAGGTTAAGTTTTCAACGGGGATAAACATATGAAGTGTAAATACTGATATTGAGGAATTTGATTGCAAGATATAGAAGAACTCCCCCTGAAGATGTGCATAGTGAGGAATTTGCTTTTGAAGCAATGCACACTTGAAGAGTTGAATCATGGAGATCTCCCCCTATATCTTGTAATTCATACACGCATTTGACATAATATATGAAGAATTTGAAATGCATGATGAAATATGGTGACTGATGTAATTCAGCATGCGTGTAATAACATTAACGAGGAATAAGCATTCAGAAGAAAGAACAAAAGTATCAGGCCACCATAGAGTTTAAGTTTACAACCCGATCCAACAAAGTCATCAGAAGAACGAGAGTTGTAACTTTAGAAAAAAAACGCTCCATAAGATAGACCCGCTTGAAGACTAACTCAAATTTCTCCCCCTTTGTCATCAAATGACCAAAAGGGTCAAAAATGAGGACTAACACCCATGAAGAATATCAAGGTGATGAAGGAGCGTCAGCGTTGTTGGGGTCGTTTGTTGTAGTAGGGCCTGCCACAGTGTCGTCCAAATCTTCATGCTCATCAGTTTCGCGCGATGAAGAATAGGAGCTGGCCACCAAGGAAGGAACCTTGACCTTCTTGTACTTCTTCGGAGGAGGTGCAGCCCAGTCAAGATCTTCCTTGAGACCCATTTTCTTCAGATCTTCTTCATGTATTTTGGAGTCACATACCTGTACTCCCTCCACTCTTTTACCCATCTCCTTTCTATCCTCTGAATGTGCACCTTGCGCTGATTTTTATCTTCCTCAGGGGGTGTGCAGTACCCAGCATAAATGTCCTCGGGGATTTCAAAGGCAGTATTGATTTCAGGCCTCTTTCCTCCTTTTTGTGGCTTCTTTCCATCAGCCATTTTCTTCAGTTGAGGAATTTGAACAATTGAACTTTCTGAAGAAGTATGCAACTTTTCTTCGAGGAACGCTGCAAATGAGTTAAGTTGATGAGAACCTAGTGATTCAGCAGCGGACATGAGTACCTGTGAACAGAGTATAGTTGCGAGGAATTTGGAGAGGTCATATGCGTTCTCAGAAGGTTTTTCAAAAAGAACAAGTTTGAGGAATTTGACCAGTTGAGTCTTGAAGAATTTCACTAAGCGTTCTTTGTCTTAGATTCCAGAGTTGTATAGATCGAAGATCCACACAATTGAGTAATCTTGAAGAAAAATGATGCTTAGGGAAACAAATCAAGAACAGATGAGATGTGAGGTGTTTAGTGTGTGCAAAATTTGAAGAATAAACACCTTTGAAGATTTTGTAGGAATCATTTGAATCAAAAGGGGCAGTAAAAGTAACTTTTAATTACCCTGAACGAAGAACATGTTGGGGAACGTAGTAATTTCAAAAAATTTCCTACGCACACGCAAGATCATGGTGATGCATAGCAACGAGAGGGGAGAGTGTTGTCCACGTACCCTCGTAGACCGACAGCGGAAGCGTTATCACAACGCGGTTGATGTAGTCGTACGTCTTCACGATCCAACCGATCAAGTACCGAACGTACGGCACCTCCGAGTTCTACACACGTTCAGCTCGATGACGTCCCTCGAACTCCGATCCAGCCGAGTGTTGAGGGAGAGTTTCGTCAGCACGATGACGTGGTGACGATGATGATGTTCCACCGACGCAGGGCTTCGCCTAAGCTCCGCAACGGTATTATCGAGGTGTAATATGGTGGAGGGGGGCACCGCACACGGCTAAGAGATCTCAAGGATCAATTGTTGTTTTTCTCTGGGGTGCCCCCCTGCCCCCGTATATAAAGGAGCAAGGGGGAGGCAGCCGGCCAAGAGGAGAGGTGCGCCATAGGGGGAGTCCTACTCCCACCGGGAGTAGGACTCCTCCTTTCCTTGTGGGAGTAGGAGAAGGGAAGGGGGAAGGAGAAAGAAGGAAGGGTGCGCCCCCCTTCCCTAGTCCAATTCGGACCAGACGGAGGGGTGCGGCCACCTTTTGAGGCCTTTCTCTCCTTTCCCGTATGGCCCATTAAGGCCCAATACGAATTCCCGTAACTCTCCAGTACTCCGAAAAGTACCCGAATCACTCGGAACCTTTCCGAAGTCCGAATATAGTCGTCCAATATATCGATCTTTACGTCTCGACCATTTTGAGACTCCTCGTCATATCCCCGATCTCATCCGGGACTCCGAACTCCTTCGGTACATCAAAACTCAATAAAATTGTCATCGTAACGTTAAGCGTGCGGACCCTACGAGTTTGAGAACTATGTAGACATGACCGAGACACGTCTCCGGTCAATAACCAATAGCGGGACCTGGATGCCCATATTGGCTCCCACATATTCTACGAAGATCTTTATCGGTCAGACCGCATAACAACATACGTTGTTCCCTTTGTCACCGGTATGTTACTTGCCCGAGATTTGATCGTCGGTATCTCGATACCTAGTTCAATCTCGTTACCGGCAAGTCTCTTTACTCGT
The DNA here is from genome assembly GCF_018294505.1 of Triticum aestivum. Taxonomy (NCBI): domain Eukaryota; kingdom Viridiplantae; phylum Streptophyta; class Magnoliopsida; order Poales; family Poaceae; genus Triticum; species Triticum aestivum. The sequence continues at coordinate 28,903,838 of NC_057799.1, forward strand.
TCCGTAACACATCATCCCGCAACTAACTCATTAGTCACAATGCTTGCAAGGCTTATAGTGATGTGCATTACCGAGTGGGCCCAGAGATACCTCTCCGACAATTGGAGTGACAAATCCTAATCTCGAAATACGCCAACCCAACAAGTACCTTTGGAGACACCTGTAGAGCACCTTTATAATCACCCATTTACGTTGTGACGTTTGGTAGCACACAAAGTGTTCCTCCGGTAAATGGGAGTTGCATAATCTCATAGTCATAGGAACATGTATAAGTCATGAAGAAAGCAATAGCAACATACTAAACGATCGAGTGCTAAGCTAACGGAATGGGTCAAGTCGATCACGTCATTCTCCTAATGAGGTGATCTCGTTAATCAAATGACAACTTATGTCTATGGCTAGGAAACATAACCATCTTTGATTAACGAGCTAGTCAAGTAGAGGCATACTAGTGACACTCTGTTTGTCTATATATTCACACATGTATTATGTTTCCGGTTAATACAATTCTAGCATGAATAATAAACATTTATCATGATACAAGGAAATAAATAATACTTTATTATTGCTTCTAGGGCATATTTCCTTCAGAACACGATGAACTGTGAGGTGGAGAAGTGAACTTCGTCTGTGCAGATCTTCCACGCCCTAACTTGGTGGAGGAAGACGGCTACGGCGGTGGCGGGGTGAAGATTTCCGCAGCCGGCGTGAGTACGGCGGCGATGAGGTCGAGGCAGTGAAGCTCTTCCTCACCGGCGACGATGAAGTAGCGACGGCGCTAGGGTTTGAGAAGCTTGAGCTGGAGAGAGGTCGAGCGGAGTAAAAGAAGTGAGGAAGGGGAGAGGGGGTATTTATAGCCACGGTGAAAAACCGTTCGCCCGAAGAAATTGGACGAACGTGCCCCTGACCCTTCTCATTCGCTTGACATGTATCACCCACGTACTGAGAAGTGGGGATCGTGTTAGATCGTGGGCGAATAGATAAGTATATCGTGGGATGCGGAACGGTTTGAGCGGCAAAGCCGAAAATTTTGGATAAGATAAGTTAAAAGTTCCGTTCGCAAATTCTTCAGCTGACAAGGACACAGTGAAGATTTTGAACGAGTTTCAAATAGAACGCACATGAAGAATTTGTGAATAGATTGGGTTGAGAAGAACAACTGAGGAATTTCAAAACTGAGGAAAAACTCAAATTGAAGATTTTCAACTTTTGTGATGGCGTGACCCACCGTATAAGAATGATGATTTCAGACACCGCGTACAATTGTCGTAGGGTTCTGAGAATGAAATTCTTCATTAATTTCTTCACACTTAGAGTGTTATTCTTCATTGATTGAAGAAAAACGTTTCTTCATGTGTTGCACATCTAAGTCATCAATTTTGCATAAGTGTTAGGATGAGTGTCCTTTTCAAAGAACATTCGAAGATTCTAGGATATTTAGCTCACACCGCAACTTGCTAAATCTCTTCTCATCCAAGGGCTTTGTGAAGATATCGGCTAGCTGTTCTTCAGTCTTCACATGCTCAATAGAAATGTCGCCCTTCAACACATGATCGCGAATAAAATGATGACGAATCTGAATGTGCTTTGTCTTCGAGTGCTGAACTGGGTTGTGAGCAATCTTGATGGCACTCTCATTGTCACAGAAGAGAGGCACATTCTTCACGTTGACGCTGTAGTCTTTGAGAGTTTGCTTCATCCACAGCAAGAGCCAGCAGCAATGTACTCAGCAGTAGACAGTGATACGCAGTTCTGTTTCTTCGAGGACCAACAGACCAAAGATCGTCCGAGGAAATGACATGTACCAGATGTTGACTTGCGGTCCACACGATCGCCAGCATAGTCAGAGTCAGAATATCCAATGAGATCAAAAGTCGAGCCCTTGGGGTACCATAATCCTATTGTTGGTGTGTGAGCTGGATATCGAAGAATATGTTTCACAGCCTTATGGTGTGATTCCTTCGGTGTAGCTTGAAATCGGGCACACATGCAAACACTAAGCATTTTCTTCAGGTGCATTAGCTCGACGTTCTTCGCGTTCTGGAATGAATTCTTCAGCAGATTCTTCGGTAGGAATGACATCCTCAGTAGCCTTGAACTTGATAGTTTCCTCGGGTGCTGGTTCATCTATCACAGAGGGTAGGTGCTCTCTTTGCGAGCCATTAGTTTCATCGAACCGCACATCTACAGTTTCAACAACCTTGTGAAGAACGTTGTTGAAGACTCTGTAGGTGTGCGAGTCCTTTCCGTAACCAAGCATAAAACCTTCATGTGCTTTTGGTGCAAATTTAGCATTGTGATGAGGATCACTAATCCAACATTTAGCACCGAAGACTTTGAAATAACTCACATTGGGTTTCTTGTCAGTGAGGAGTTCATAGGTAGTCTTCTTGAAGAATTTGTGAAGATATACCCTGTTGATGATGTGGCACGCAGTATAAATTGCCTCAATCCAGAAGTGACAAGGCGTCTTGTACTCATCAAGCATAGTGCGAGCCATCTCAACAAGAGTCATGTTCTTGCGCTCCACGACGCCATTCTGCTGAGGAGTGTAAGGAGCAGATAACTCATGAGTAATACCAAGTTCATCAAGATAGTCATCAAGACCAGAATTCTTGAACTCAGTTCCATTGTCACTTCTGATGTGCTTGATCTTCACACCAAAGTTGGTTGAAGCCCTCGAGGAAAATCGTTTGAAGACTTCCTGCACTTCATGTTTGTAAGTAACAATGTGTACCCATGTGTAACGAGAGTAATCATCAACAATCACAAGGCCATAGAGAGATGCGTCATTTGTGATAGCTGAGTAATGGTTAGGACCAAAGAGGTCCATGTGAAGCAATTCGAATGGTCGAGTAGTGGTCATGATAGTCTTCGCTGGATGCTTAGCCTTGGTCATCTTTCCAGCTTCACAAGCTCCACACAGGTGATCCTTGAGGAATTTGACATTCTCAATGCCAATGACATGCTTCTTCTTCGCAAGCGTGTGCAAATTCCTCATGCCTGCATGACCAAGTCGTCGATGCCATAGCCACCCTTCTGAAGCTTTTGCAAGTAGGCACATGGCTGGTTGCGGTCCTGTAGAGAAATCAACAATATACAAGTCTCCTCTCCTAAAGCCTTCGAAGACTTTGCAATTGTCAGCTTCCATAACCACAACACAACGATACTTGCCAAAGACAACTACCATATCAAGATCACAAAGCATTGAGACAGACATGAGATTGTATCCTCAGGACTCGACAAGCATGACTTTGTCCATGTGTCGATCCTTTGTGATCGCAACCTTACCTAGACCCAATACCTGACTTTTGCCTTTGTCAGCGAAGATGATATGCTTCAGATGCGATGGTGATAAGGGTGCATCTATCAATAGATTCTTGTCACCAGTCATGTGATTTGTACATCCACTATTGAGGACCCACTCAGTGGCTTTGGGTTGATCATCCTGCAGATGAATTAGTGCAGCTTACGAACTTCATATACTTCATCAGTGAAGAATATGACATCACAATTCATCAGACGAATTTCATCAAGCAATGCAATAGTTAAAACAGTATGAGGACGTGAGAAATGAAAGTTCATTTCTTCATGATTAGCATGCGTCCTTTCATGCACTTTTCAGGTCTCTAGCAAATTCTTTAGACGTTTACGCACGTCTGGAGACCTGACCCTGCATAAGAGATTAGTTCTTTTTCTTCACCACCCACATCTGAAGGGGTGGCAAAGAGTTCATCACTCTGCGAGCTCCATACGATAAAGATGGCATAGAAGCCAATCCATTTCGTTTCACATAAGAGAAGTTAGGATAAGCATATGAATAAGCAAAGAAATTCTTCGAGGACTTATGAACATAATGATTAGAAGAATAATGCTCATATTCATAGCCCTTGGCTCTTCCCTGCGAAACAGAGTTGTTAGCACGATGATGTTCATATGAGGACTTTGATCCTTTTGAGGAATTTGATCCATGTGAGGAATTTGGTCCGTATGAGGACTTGGATCCATATGAAGAATTTGGTCCATATGAAGAATTTGATCTGGGGTTCCCATTCTTCACAGGTGGTGTCATGAGGACATCCACCTGAAGACTTTCAAGGCACCTTTTGGGAACCCAGATTTTCTTCATAGGAGAACCGTTCCTGCAGTTAGTGCCAACATATCTAGCAAATACTTCACCATTCTGATTTTTAAATAGTTTATAGTTGGAGTCAAATGACTCATCAGAAGAATGAGAAGATTCACATGTAAAGCCAGATAAATTAGATGGATCAACTGGAGGTCCCTTTGCAGCAACCCATGAGGTTTTGGGGTACTGCTCAGGCTTCCAATATGTACCATCAGTATTGAGTTTCCTCTCAAAGGCAATACCCTCTTTCCTAGGGTTCCTGTTGAGGATCTGCTTTTTGAGCACATCACAAAGAGTCTGATGCCCTTTGAGGCTTTTGTACATGCCTGTCATGTACATTTCCTTCAGCCCTGCATCGTCAGTGATACTAGCAATGTCCTCAGATGAGGAATTAGTGATAGCAGAGACAGTTGAAGAATTTGTAGCATTAGAAGCATTTGAACATTCAGGTGAAGAATTAGCATATTCACGTTCAATGCATTTCAAACATGGAGGAACAAATTCTTCCTGAGCAGTGCTGATTTGTTGAGCAAGTAATGAATCGTGCTCCTTCTGAAGATCTTCATAACTCACTCTTAGCTTTTCAAGATCTTGCTTTCTTTGAAGAAATTCATAAGAAAGCTTCTCATGATCAGACAAGAGAGTGTTATGATGGCCTTGAAGGTTGTCAAACCTAGTCTGAAGTCTCTGAAGATTTTCAGTCAAGGTTTTAGTACGATCCATTTCTTCACCCAACATATCATCACTTTTGTCTAGCATGTTTTGAACCTTTTCAAAAGCCCTTTGTTGTTTCACAGCAATCATAGCGAGTTTAGAATAGCTGGGCTTAAGGTTTTCATCAGATTCATTCTCACTTGATTCAGGCATGGTGCAGAAGATGATGGTTCAGGTTTGAAAGTCATCGTTTTGAGTGATTCCTTGAAATCCTCAAACCAGGGATCATGACAAGTTTGATGACCTTCATAGACGTCAGAGATTCGGTCCCAGATAAGCTTCGCATTGCAAAGATGCGTAATGCGCTTGAATTCATCTCTAGATAGGCAGGAACAGATGATATCCTTCGCCATGATGTCAAGTCGAGTGTACTTGTGAATATCATCAGTGTCCGCCATCTTGCACAGATCGGTAAGGCCAATCTCAGTGATGGTCCATAGCTCGCTGTTCATGGCCATGAGGCGCTTCCTCATCATGGCTTTCCACTTGGGATAGTCGTGACCGTCGAAGATGGGGCATGTCACTTTCTTCATACCTGCGGTCGACATAACTAAAACTGCAGGCGGTTAAACCAAAATCACACGGAACAAGGGAGTACCTTGCTCTGATACCAATTGAAAGTGCGTTCTATCGACTAGAGGGGGGTGAATAGGCGATTTTTATGAATTCTTCACTGAGGAATTTGCTAGTGAGGAAATTCCTTAGCGAAGAACTACTTGCAGAGGAATAAGTACTCAAAAGTATGCATAGCAGAACACAATCATAATCATCATGATGAAATGAAAACAAGCACAGAGTACAGAAAGCGTAAACACAGGATAACACAGGATGAAGACAAACAGACTGAAGAAATTGAACTGAGGAAATTGAGAAAGTCTTCAGTCAAAGTCTTCAAACACAGATATGAACAAGTGCACAACACAGTTATGAGGAAATGAAAGAGTTGAGGAAATAGAACCAGTAAGCTCGGTGAAGACAATGATTTGGTAGACCAGTTCCAACTGCTGTCTCAGTTGTACATCTGGTTGGAGCGGCTAGGTATTTAAACCTGAGGACACACAGTCCCGGACACCCAGTCCTGAACACACGGTCCAGGACACCTAGTCCTCACCGTATTCTCCTTTTTTTTTGAGGGAGAACGACAGTGGGAGAGGCTCCCACTGACTTTGTATTACTCACAAAGGAACAATTACATATGTGTTACAAAGGGGTTTGTGGCCCCCCGGCCATGCTAGCTATCCACGGTCTTAGTGGCCCAAGTTTACAATGTAATTAGACAGGAAAGGATGAAGATCCTCCCGGCAGTTATGTGTTAGTAGCTCCAAGAGATGCTTGAATCTAGCTAGCCATGCTCCATGGGAGTGCTGAATCCCTCTAAAGTGTTGATTGTTTCGCTCCATCCAAAGACTCCAAGCAGCCAAGAGAAAGGTATCCATGAAGAGAGGTTGTCTCCAATTACCCCTACCTCCATGCAGAAGAGCCAGTCTGTTGTCAGCTGTCGGCCTTGTCACTCCAACTACATCCCAGCAGTGTTGACTAAAGGGGCAATTGAAGAACAGATGTTCCACCGTTTCCTCTGGAGGGTTTTGACAGAACATGCATGCATAGTTGCCCCCCACGACAGCAAAATGTCTGCGTTTGAGCATATTCCTGGTATTCAGGCGATCAACTAGGAGTAGCCACCCAAACATCTTGAATTTGATCGGGCTTTTAGCTTTCCAGAGCCATCCAAACGCCTCATCTGCCACAACCTGTTTGTAGCAGTGATTATAGAACTTCTTGGACGAAAAACGCCCGAGCAAGCATTCCCAGACATCACTGTTATCGGCGGCCAGCCGATTTTGCGGCAACCCCTCCTGGATCTCTTTGATTTCTTCTCTCGCCTGGGTCGAGAGAGGTAGACTAAAAATCGTGGATGGGTCAGTTGCAGTAAGAACCTTAGCAATGGAATCGTCCTCATTCAAACAAAATGAAAAGGCTCGTGGGTATATATCCATTAATGGGGAATCTTGAGTATTATCAAACCAAGCATCTTTCCAGAACAGAGCACTAGAGCCATCCCCGGGGGTGACTTTAGTGATCCCTCGGAATATCCCACTGAGTTGCATCACATCTCTCCACCAGAAAGAACCCACCGCCTCAGATGCATGCGGTATCTTGTTTCTGTAGTAGGCATCCCAAACAAGCTCCACCCAGGGAACATCTTCATGATTATAGAATTTGAAAAGATATTTTAGGAGGAGGGCTGCATTCTGTGTTTTAAGATCAATAACACCAAGGCCTCCGCAGCGTTTTGGGCGGCAGACAAGCTCCCAGGCCGCAAGAGAGTTATTTTTGACCCCGTCGTCAGAGTTTTTAGCCCAGAGGCAGTGTCTACGCAGCTTGTCCAGATGTTCAATCACCTTTGGGTGTATCTTGATCGTGCACATTGCATATATCAGCATCGAAGTCACAACTGAATTGACCAAGGTTAGTTTAGCTCCGGATGACATCAGTGACAGCGCAGTGGATGTCTTCCGTTCAACTGCATGAACCAGTGGCATAAGATCAAGGACACTGGGTCTCGTTGTGCCCATTGGCAGGCCGAGGTATGTGAAGGGCATGGAACCAACAGAGCAACCAAAAACCCCAGCCAGTTCACAAGCACGTCGGTGATCAATGTTAATGGGTATGAGAGTTGATTTCTGAAAATTGATCTTCAGTCCAATGGAAGTAGCATAATCTTCTAGGATAGCTTTCATACGGGCAGCCTGCACGGGACATGCCTGCATAACTAAAATCGTGTCATCAGCGTATTGGACAACCGGGAAATCACCCGCCCTGTCACGAGGGAGAGGAAGATCAAGCAGCCCTCGAGTAAAAGCATCATTAACTGCTGCTTGGAGGAGGTCAGCCGCAAGGACAAAGATCAACGGTGAGAGAGGGTCCCCCTGGCGCACTCCACATTTACAGTTGAATTTTCGACCAGGGACTCCATTAAGGAGTACAGAAGAAACCCCCGAGCCAAAGATCGTGTTCATCCATCCAAGCCATTTGTCATCAAAACCCATGTGTTTCATAATTTCCATCATGGGGGCGTGCTCAATAGTGTCAAATGCCTTGGCAAAGTCTAGCTTAAGGAGGATGTTTTCCCTCGCTGAGGTATGGCATTGATGGATGTATATTCCTTGAGCTAAGGTCACACAGACCTCGCCCAATCACTCGTGGTAAGTCTTCAGGTGACTTCCAAACCTTCACAAACTCGGTCACTCGGCGATCCACAATTTCCTCTTGGATGCTCTAGACCATGACGCCTAATCGTCTGGAAGAAGCACAGTCTTCAAAGGTAACAAGCGTCGGATCCACGCAGGATCAATCTCTTCAGTGATGCTCAACCACTTGGGGTTTGTAGGTGTTTGGGTTTGGGTTTTCCTCACTTGATGATTTTCACTCAAAGTCCTCGGAGGATGGGATGCTCTCAATTGACAAGTGTAGTTTCTCTCGAAGCAGCCAACCAGCTAGTGGTTGTAGGGGGCGGCTATTTATAGCCTAGGGAGCAGCCCGTCATGATAAGACATAAATGCCCTTCAATGATATGACCGTTAGGTGGGTAGATATTTTGGGACAGCTGGCGCATAGCACAGCAACGGTCGGAAATTTGAGTATCAAATTCCTTAGGGCTATCATGATCCTCACTGTGTAGGCAATCCGCACTGGCGAATTCCTAACTCCTCAGTCAGAACAAATTCCTCAGAGACCAGAAGAACTTCGTCTCTGTCACTGAAGAATATGACTGAACTGTATGAGATTTCCAATGGCTTCACTCGAAGGGATTGGTAGGTGTAGGATTTTGAGTTGAGCATCACATGGAAATTTTTCCTTAGTATTTCCTTGACCCCCTTTAACAGTATGGTGTTTCCTATGACTCAAGAAAGAGAAAATGAAACTACGAAAAAAAAAGTCTTCACGCTTCATATTCCTCAAATGAATACCAAGTCTTCAAGGTCACACCAATTTCTTCACTTTCAAAGTCTTCAGAAATCCACAGTCTTCAGTCAAAGAACTTCATTTTTAGGGTTCGACTTTCTCTGTAAATATCAAACTCCTCATAGACTTATAGACCTGTGTACATTCATAAACACATTAGTCCCTTAACCTATAAGTCTTCAATACACCAAAATCACTAAGGGGCACTAGATGCACTTACACCTATCATTCGTGTGGTAAGATGCCAAACAAGTTTATGCATCATGCTCATCATAAGAAAGGACAAGGGAGTATTTCATAGTATGGAGGCATATGATGCAATAATAACCAAAGGCGTTAGGCTCAAACAAACAAGCATGCATCACAAGTTATATGCCCAAGCCTCCAAGATAGATAAGCATAGCATGGGTGCACTCACTATAATGGCATATGAGAGGTGCAACTAATGGAGACAAGAGACAATGATCAAGATAAATCAAGTGAGAGGCATGAACATATATGTCATCAACCCAAGAAAGCGAGTAAGAGTGGAACATGGGTGATGCGACAAAGAAAGCAATCATAGCGATCAAGTCAAGCACGCTAGTAGTGCGAAGATGCAACGTACTAGAAGGAATCATGGCAATCATGTCATGTGTGCAAATAATGGTCATGAATAATGCACATAACATATCGCAAGCATGAAAGCAAGATATGAGTAAAATATCATCAATGTATTGGCGAGAGGACATATGTAAATAGCAATGGGACATCATGACTCTCCCAACACAAGAATCAACAATAGCATGAGGCACAAGGAAAGCATGGTAATAGCAACATGGATCTCCACCAAGCATGCAAATACACATAGAAGTAGCATAATGCTGTATCATGGGTAAATGCAAGCAAGGGTCACAATTGCATGGCACAGGCATAGAAGCAAGCATAACATGCAAAGTGAACACGATAGAATGGGCATAGGGTGACAAGTGGTAAATAGCCCATAGCTGTGTGAGAGACAAGTAAAAGAGATGCGCATAGTCCTTGCGCGAAGGGAACGGTGGTGAGGATAATCCACGGGATCCCAATTGTCGTTGCTCTCAAGAGCTCGTTTCGTCAACTCTTGGGATTGAGAGGTTGACGAGTATACGTGAGTACCTACACAAAACAAAGACAAAGGGAAAATTGTGTGTGCGTGGTAGATGTACACATGATGCGCACGTGCATGTGTTGGTTAGCACAAAATAGCCAATGCTCAAATAAATGAGATGCGTGATATAGAAACATGTCATCCATCATGAGAGGTTTGTTATTATGTATAACATAATGCAGACTCAAATTGTGTAATGCATCACTAGTGATATCTAGAGCATTGTTATGAATGGTATGCATATGGTGCAAGCAATTATGGGAATCATGCAAAGTATGGAATGCATCAAGATCTCCTAATATGTATGAGGAAACTATGGGGGTCTCCTCATGAGCATTAGTGGAAACATCACATGGAGAATATTGACAACATCCAAAACAAAGCATATTTGGAACAATGTGATCATGGCATGGCATAGTAGATGAATTGCGCAAATCATGTAAAGGAAGCATAGCAATATCATCACATGAAAAACAAAATCCAATGACCATCATCTCGTCATCTATGCCATAAGTGCAAATAGGATTTATTTTAATGGGGCGTGCATAGTTACTATGTTGAGATTGAAATGAAGCAATATGGGAGATCTCACTCATAGCATATGACAAGTTCAATGGATTGTCAGACATGAAGTGACCAATAGAATTTTCACATGATATCCTATGGAGCATAGCATTACAACTAGGCAACTCAACGTGCTCATCATCGTATTCATCATAAATTGGTAAGTCATGACATGAAGAAGTCGCACTAGCATGAATCATGGGAATAGGTGGATCAACATCATGCAAGCAATCATTGGTGAGATAGTTCACTAGTGGGACAAGAGAAGCACCATCACCTATGTTACCTTTAGAGCGTTGCTCATGTGTTGTAGGTGAGGTGTCGAAGATCCACTCGTTGTCATCTTCATCTTGATGGAACCATGTGGGGGGTGCATCAGGTTCCACCATGGCCATCGTCATCTCCATTGGAGGTATGGACTCATCGAGGATAGGCATGTCGTCCTGTAGGAGACCTAGCACCAAAGAAAACACACTTGGAGTAGAGGTCAAGTTGTTAGAAATCATAGTGGCCTCACATGCCGTGTTAACTGCCTCACTCACTAAGTGTTGTGGCTCACTCACTCCCTCTTGGATGCTCTCACTCGTATGGTTGGTGGAGTCACTCAAATGGCGCTCAACCTCACATAGGATGTGTGGCATGCTCTCATGTGTGGGGCTAGTGGTGGTCACACTCATCCTCTCATAGGTCACATATGGTGGAGTCACTCATATCACTCATGGTGGGGTGGCTCTCCTCACATGGGAATTGGGGCATTTCTTCATATGTGGGTGTCGGAGAGATGTTGGTGCAAATGTCTCCATGCTCAACTCCTATCGCCGCCTTGGTTGAAGGGATAGTCCCATGCTCAACCTCCTCATCCATAATGCCTCCAAAGATGAATGTCGTAGGATGTGGCAAAACATCACTCTCCTCCGATACAAAAGGTAAGGTCTCATGCGCGCTCATGTAGCTTGACTCGGAGTATGAGTCCAATATGGGCGCCATCTTCATGTTGTTGAAGAGGTTCGTGCTCGTCGCCGTGGTCGAAGGGGGTGGCCCTAGCTCGACCTTCTTGTCGTCGTCTTGTTGTTGGAGGCCCATATGATGTGGCACCTCATAGCTCGTCTCCATGACCGAAGGGAATTTCCCATGCTCGGCCATCTTCCTTGAGGGGCTTCCGAAGATGGAAGTGTCGCCCTCACTCGTAGTTGGTCGCCTCGTTGTTGAAGATGTCGATGTAGGCAAACTCGTGGGAAGTAGGCGAAGATGCCGTACGTCCAAAGGCGAAGATGCCTTCATAGCACTTGGCGAAGCTGCCGAAGTGGTTGTTGTAGCCGTAGCTCCGTCTTGGTTGTGGTCGTCTCGCGGTCTTCTCTTTTGCTCATGAAGCTTGGACTTGGCATGAAGTAGGGCTTGTTGGGACTTGTGCATTTGCGCTTGGCGAGCATCTTCATGATGATGGTGTCGTTGTCGTGCTTGAGCTCGTAGTAGATGGTGTTCGTCGTCTTCGTGCACATGTTGCTTGGAGGTGACTTGCTCTTCATGACGATGTGGATCACGAACGTGATGATGGTCTCCATGTAGATGTGGACGTGGACGACTTGCACTTGCATCGCATGGGCGCTCCGAAGAGGATCAACTTGCTCGTCGTCGCCTTGAGGATGATGAAGGGGAAGAACGGTTGATCAACAAAGTCTGAATCTCCTCCATCCTTGCATCTTCCTCCTTCTTTTGTGCGGAAAGCTTGTTGTTGATGTAGTCCCTTTTCCTTGCTTCAGAGTGACGAATGTCGATGGAAAGGTTCTCGATGCGCTCTCGCAAGGTAGAATGTGCGCCTTGCATTTGTTGTTGTAGGCCGAAGATGGATTCTTTGGTGATGTAGTTGTTCGCGCCATCGTTGTTGTCGAAGACCGGAGATGAAATGCCTTGCCTATCCATCACAAGACTCGAGCAAATATGAGTGGGAGAAAGAGAAGAACTATACCAAATGTACCTTGACCGATGTTGAAGATGGATCAATGATCACTCAATAATGTAACAAGGAAATAGCACAATTGGTACCGATCTTGTGAATTTCTCACACCTACACAAATAAGTCTTATGGTGGAGCTCGGTGAGGATAGTGGCACAAAAATTTGATGCAAGATGTTAGCAAGAGTCAATAATGTTGAAAGAGATTCACAAATTCGCAAGTGAAACAAGTAGACCAATAGCAAAGAATGGCACACGGAAAAGCACACACGGATAGATAAATGGGGTCGTGCAACCAAGGAATGAGCACAAAATGTGGAATCCACGGAAAACGCTCGTGTTGCACAACTCAAGAGAGATGCTAGCACGATTTCTCAATAGGAGGATATGACACTTGTGCACAACCTATAAGATGCAAAATGGATAAACTTTCTATCCCAAGTATGCTATGTATGTATGGTTTCCGGTGTTTCTCGCAAGATGATCCAAGATGATCGGATATGACAATCTTATATGCAATGTGGTATGATGCTATGGCACTTGCTTACAAGCTCTTTGTTCACTCTTTTTTGCTTAAAAGCTTTATTCTTTTTTTGGTATGGCCACTATGCGAAATGCACAAACCAAGATAGCAATTATGTATATGCGGGAACAAACTTGTGACACAAGGGATGATATGATGATACCAAGATGATATGGTATGTATGCAATGGATAGTGTAGATCACTAATGTGCACAAGTAACATTGCCGGCAATACTCAAAGGCTAGTATCGATAGGCAAGTGACGCAAAATGGGCTAGGGGTTATCAATGCAATGGCAAGGAGAATATACAATGGATGTCGTCGAGGTTACCGTCCTTTTGTACGATGATGAGTGGCGGTGATCCTGATGGAGATACCAAGATGATGGAGACTCGTCCCTAAGTAGCCGAAACACCTTAGAAACGGAAAAACCCGCGAACTCAAAATCTCAAATGTCAAAATGTCAAAATGGTGGTAGCGGAAAGTGGTGGTGGTTTTGCGGAAGCTCAATGGGATTGCGGAAATGCAATGATGGGTTTTGAGACGCAATGCAGAAGTGGATGGTAAGGTTGTGGACTATACACGGTGTCAGAGTTGGAAGCACGGTCCCTAAGTAGCCGAAACACCTTAGGAGACACAACTCACAACACAAACAAAATTGGGTTAAGTTGGGTTGACGGAAGTGTATGGTGGGCAAGCCTATGCGGAAGTTATGGTGGTGGTTGATGAAGAAGCAACCGTCCCTAAGTAGCCTAAACACCTTAGGAGACTCTAATCACAACTCAAACAACCACTAATGCTATGGGGAACAAAATGGGTTAGGTTGCGGAAGGCTATGGTGGTTTTGCAGAAGTTATGGTGGAAGCCCTAGGCAAAAATGCCAAAGTTCCAAAACTTTGATGGAGTCAAATGGTGTTGAAACCTATCTAGATGGATAGAGGATGTCAATAGCTACTCAACGAGCTAAAGAACGGGAAAATCGGACTCCGGATGTGAAAGTTACGGTCAAAACGGTGAAATACGGGAGGCTGATGCTCCAGGGGTCGCACATCCGGGGTCGGGGCCGGATATCCAGGACCTGATGTTCAGAAACTTGTGCGATTTTGCGCTCCAGTAGCCGGATGTCCGGCTTGGGGCCCGGATGTCCGGCCCGATGGCCCGGATGTCTGGCCTGAGGCACGGATGTCCGGCCCGACGATTCCAAATCGGGGTTTGGACTTCGAAACTCGATTTGGGGTGGAAATTGATGATTTCAAGGGCAAAATTGGAGAGATTTCGTAGATGGAAAGTGGGGAAACTTGGGGGAAAGCTAGATCTACTCAAGACACACGAAATCCGCGGATCAAATCCAACAAAACTTCATCACACCAACAAATCACACAAAAAAATTAGGGCTATTTTTGTGGGGCAATTTTCGAATTAGGGACAAAATCAACAAAACTAGGCTAGAAAACAAAGAGGGGGCTCTAAAATCGTGATCAACGTGGCTCATGATACTAAGATATCATGAGACAAGCTGGCTCTGATCCAAGATGATGTAGGGTGGAGCCCTATACGGCCGATCTTTCACGAAAGGAGCAGATCCCAACTAAGAACACGAAGAACACGAGGGGAAACACAAGAAAAATCACTCAAACCAGCAAGAACGGTCACACATGTGCTAGATCCTCAAAACACGAGAGGAGATACAAGATCCACGATCAACAAAGGACGATACAAAGGGTAACCGGTCCTTCTCCGTGAGGAGGTCTTGGTGGCGGTCTTCTCCGAGAGGAGGTCTTGAATCCAAGGGGATCTTCTCCGTAGAGGGGCCGTGGTCTCTCTCGTGGAGTAGATTCGTAATGGATGAGCAAAGCTCTATCTCACAAATGAGCTAAACCAATGCTAACCCTAAGTAGGAGGAGGTGGGGGAGTATATATAGTCAAGGGCCACGAAGGGGTAAGTGAGAGAGAGTTTACATGGGCTCTCGGCCCGCATCTGCGTAGGGGCGCCAGATGTCCGGGCTAGGGGGCGGATGTCCGGCGGCTCGCGAGGAGCCGGATGTCCGGGGTACACTTGCCCGCTCCTGTGCTCTCTGGATAGGCGGGGCCAGATGTCCGGGGCTTCGGGAGGAGCCGGATGTCCGGGGTGATGGCCGGATGTCCGGGCTGCGCTGGTCCTTTGCGGTGCTCTCTGGATAGCCAATGTCGTATTTCCGGGGCAGGGGCCGGATGTCCGGGACATGTCCGGATGTCCGGCTGCTGTAGCAGCTGGCTCTTCTTCCTTCTCCTTCCTTCGCTCCCGCGCACACTTGGCCTTGGTCCTTGGGCTCTCCATGGTCTCCTCGGGTGTACCTGAGTATGCACAAGGTCCGTGCTTGAAGTAGCATCCAAGTCTTACATGCGGAAAGGGAAGATTCGGCAAGGAGCGAGTTCACCTTAGGTCCAATGGTGTTGTTGGAGATCGTTGCAGAAATTTAAAATTTTCTACGCATCACCAAGATCAATCTATGGAGTCATCTAGCAACGAGAGAGAGAGGAGTGCATCTACATACCCTTGTAGATCGCGAGCGGAAGCGTTCAAGTGAACGGGGTTGATGGAGTCGTACTCGTCGTGATCCAAATCACCGATGACCGAGCACCAAACAGACGACACCTCAGCGTTCAACACACGTACGGTTGGGGAAGACGTCTCCTCCTTCTTGATCCAGCAAGGGGGAGGGAGAGGTTGATGGAGATCCAGCAGCACGACGGCGTGGTGGTGGAAGCAGCGGGGATCTCGGCAGGGCTTCGCCAAGCTCAGCGAGAGGGAGAGGGAGGCGCCAGGGGCTTGGGTGCGGCTGCCCTCCCTCCCCCCTCTTTATATAGGGCCCCTGGGGGGCGCCGGCCCTAGGAGATCCAATCTCCAAGGGGGGGCGGCGGCCAAGGGGGTGGCTTGCCCCCCAAGCCAAGTGGGGCGCCCCCCACCCCTAGGGTTTCCAACCCTAGGCGCAGGGGGAGGCCCAAGGGGGCGCACCAGCCCACCAGGGGCTGGTTCCCCTCCCACTTCAGCCCATGGGGCCCTCCGGGATAGGTGGCCCCACCCGGTGGACCCCTTGGGACCCTTCCGGTGGTCCCGGTACAATACCGGTGACCCCCCAAACTTTCCCGGTGGCCGAAACTGGACTTCCTATATATAATTCTTCACCTCCGGACCATTCCGGAACTCCTCGTGACGTCCGAGATTTCATCCGGGACTCCTTCGTATTTCCGCATAGTAATATCTCTACAACCCTAGCGTCACCGAACCTTAAGTGTGTAGACCCTACGGGTTCGGGAGACATGCAGACATGACCGAGACGACTCTCCGGTCAATAACCAACAGCGGGATCTGGATACCCATGTTGGCTCCCACATGTTCCACGATGATCTCATCGGATGAACCACGATGTCGAGGATTCGATCAATCCCGTATACAATTCCCTTTGTCAATCGGTACGTTACTTGCCCGAGATTCGATCATCGGTATCCCAATACCTTGTTCAATCTCGTTACCGGCAAGTCACTTTACTCGTACCATAATGCATGATCCCGTGACCAAACACTTGGTCACATTGAGCTCATTATGATGATGCATTACCGAGTGGGCCCAGAGATACCTCTCCGTCATACGGAGTGACAAATCCCAGTCTCGATTCGTGCCAACCCAACAGACACTTTCGGAGATACCCGTAGTGCACCTTTATAGCCACCCAGTTACGTTGTGACGTTTGGCACACCCAAAGCACTCCTATGGTATCCGGGAGTTGCACAATCTCATGGTCTAAGGAAATGATACTTGACATTTGGAAAAGCTCTAGCAAACGAACTACACGATCTTGTGCTATGCTTAGGATTGGGTCTTGTCCATCACATCATTCTCCTAATGATGTGATCCCGTTATCAATGACATCCAATGTCCATAGTCAGGAAACCATGACTATCTGTTGATCAACGAGCTAGTCAACTAGAGGCTCACTAGGGACATGTTGTGGTCTATGTATTCACACATGTATTACGATTTCCGGATAACACAATTATAGCATGAACAATAGACAATTATCATGAACAAGGAAATATAATAATAACCATTTTATTATTGCCTCTAGGGCATATTTCCAACAGTCTCCCACTTGCACTAGAGTCAATAATCTAGTTACATTGTGATGAATCGAACACCCATAGAGTTCTGGTGTTGATCATGTTTTGCTCTAGGGAGAGGTTTAGTCAACGGATCTGCTACATTCAGGTCCGTATGTACTTTACAAATATCTATGTCTCCATTTTGAACATTTTCACGAATGGAGTTGAAGCGACGCTTGATATGCCTGGTCTTCCTGTGAAACCTGGGCTCCTTGGCAAGGGCAATAGCTCCAGTGTTGTCACAGAAGAGAGTCATCGGGCCCGACGCATTGGGAATAACTCCTAGGTCGGTAATGAACTCCTTCACCCAGATTGCTTCTTGTGCTGCCTCTGAGGCCGCCATGTATTCCGCTTCACATGTAGATCCCGCCACAACGCTTTGCTTGCAACTGCACCAGCTTACTGCCCCACCATTCAAAATATACACGTATCCGGTTTGTGACTTAGAGTCATCCAGATCTGTGTCGAAGCTAGCATCGACGTAACCCTTTACGACGAGCTCTTCGTCACCTCCATAAACGAGAAACATATCCTTAGTCCTCTTCAGGTACTTCAGGATATTCTTGACCGCTGTCCAGTGTTCCATGCCGGGATTACTTTGGTACCTTCCTACCAAACTTACGGCAAGGTTTACATCAGGTCTGGTACACAGCATGGCATACATAATAGACCCTATGGCCGAGGCATAGGGGACGACACTCATCTTTTCTCTATCTTCTGCCGTGGTCGGGCATTGAGCCGTGCTCAATTGCACACCTTGCAATACAGGCAAGAACCCCTTCTTGGACTGATCCATATTGAACTTCTTCAATATCTTGTCAAGGTACGTACTTTGTGAAAGACCAATGAGGCGTCTTGATCTATCTCTATAGATCTTGATGCCTAATATATAAGCAGCTTCTCCAAGGTCCTTCATTGAAAAACACTTGTTCAAGTAGGCCTTTATGCTTCCCAAGAATTCTATATCATTTCCCATCAACAGTATGTCATCCACATATAATATGAGAAATGCTACAGAGCTCCCACTCACTTTCTTGTAAACACAGGCTTCTCCATAAGTCTGTGTAAACCCAAACGCTTTGATCATCTCATCAAATCGAATGTTCCAACTCCGAGATGCTTGCACCAGCCCATAGATGGAGCGCTGGAGCTTGCATACCTTGTTAGCATTCTTAGGATCGACAAAACCTTCCGGCTGCATCATATACAATTCTTCCTTAAGAAAGCCGTTAAGGAATGCCGTTTTGACGTCCATTTGCCATATCTCATAATCATAGAATGCGGCAATTGCTAACATGATTCGGACGGACTTCAGCTTCGCTACGGGTGAGAAAGTCTCATCGTAGTCAACCCCTTGAACTTGTCGATAACCCTTAGCGACAAGTCGAGCCTTATAGATGGTCACATTACCATCCGCGTCTGTCTTCTTCTTAAAGATCCATTTATTTTCTATGGCTCGCCGATCATCGGGCAAGTCAGTCAAAGTCCATACTTCGTTTTCATACATGGATCCTATCTCGGATTTCATGGCTTCTAGCCATTTGTCGGAATCTGGGCCCGCCATTGCTTCTTCATAGTTCGAAGGTTCACCGTTGTCTAACAACATGATTTCCAAGACAGGGTTGCCGTACCACTCTGGCGCGGAACGTGTCCTTGTGGACCTACGAAGTTCAGTAGGAGCTTGATCCGAAGTACCTTGATCATCATCATCATTAACTTCCTCTCTAGTCGGTGCATGCACCACAGGAACATTTTCCTGAGCTGCGCTACTTTCCGCTTCAAGAGGCAGTACTTCATCAAGCTCTACCTTCCTCCCACTTACTTCTTTCGAGAGAAACTCTTTCTCCAGAAAGGATCCGTTCTTAGCAACAAAGATCTTGCCTTCGGATCTGAGGTAGAAGGTATACCCAATGGTTTCCTTAGGGTATCCTATGAAGACGCATTTCTCCGACTTGGGTTCGAGCTTTTCAGGTTGAAGTTTCTTGACATAAGCATCGCATCCCCAAACTTTTAGAAACGACAGCTTAGGTTTCTTCCCAAACCATAATTCATACGGTGTCGTCTCAACGGATTTCGACGGAGCCCTATTTAAAGTGAATGCGGCAGTCTCTAAAGCATAGCCCCAAAATGAGAGCGGTAGATCGGTAAGAGACATCATAGATCGCACCATATCCAATAGAGTGCGATTACGACGTTCGGACACACCATTTCGCTGAGGTGTTCCAGGCGGCGTGAGTTGTGAAACTATTCCACATTTCCTTAAGTGTGTGCCAAATTCGTGACTCAAATATTCCCCTCCACGATCTGATCGTAAGAACTTTATTTTCCTGTCACGTTGATTCTCAACCTCACTCTGAAATTCCTTGAACTTTTCAAAGGTCTCAGACTTGTGTTTCATTAGGTAGACATACCCATATCTACTCAAGTCATCAGTGAGAGTGAGAACATAACGATAGCCACCGCGAGCCTCAACACTCATTGGACCGCACACATCAGTATGTATGATTTCCAATAAGTTGGTTGCTCGCTCCATTGTTCCGGAGAACGGAGTCTTGGTCATCTTACCCATGAGGCATGGTTCGCACGTGTCAAATGATTCGTAATCAAGAGACTCCAAAAGTCCATCTGCATGGAGCTTCTTCATGCGTTTGACACCAATGTGACCAAGACGGCAGTGCCACAAGTATGTGGGACTATCATTATCAACCTTACATCTTTTGGTATTCACACTATGAATATGTGTAACACTACGTTCGAGATTCATTAAGAATAAACCATTAACCAGCGGGGCATGACCATAAAACATATCTCTCATATAAATAGAACAACCATTATTCTCGGATTTAAATGAGTAGCCATCTCGAATTAAACGAGATCCTGATACAATGTTCATGCTCAAAGCTGGCACTAAATAACAATTATTGAGGTTTAAAACTAATCCCGTAGGTAAATGTAGAGGTAGCGTGCCGACGGCGATCACATCGACCTTGGAACCATTCCCGACGCGCATCGTCACCTCGTCCTTTGCCAGTCTCCGTTTATTCCGCAGCTCCTGCTTTGAGTTACAAATATGAGCAACCGCACCGGTATCAAATACCCAGGAGCTACTACGAGTGCTGGTAAGGTACACATCAATAACATGTATATCACATATACCTTTGGTGTTGCCGGCCTTCTTGTCCGCCAAGTACTTGGGGCAGTTCCGCTTCCAGTGACCACTTCCCTTGCAATAAAAGCACTCAGTCTCAGGCTTGGGTCCATTCTTTGGCTTCTTCCCGGCAACTGGCTTACCGGGCGCGGCAACTCCCTTGCCGTCCTTCTTGAAGTTCTTCTTACCCTTGCCTTTCTTGAACTTAGTGGTTTTATTCACCATCAACACTTGATGTTCCTTTTTGATCTCCACCTCCGCTGATTTCAGCATTGAATATACCTCAGGAATGGTCTTTTCCATCCCCTGCATATTGAAGTTCATCACAAAGCTCTTGTAGCTCGGTGGAAGCGACTGAAGGATTCTGTCAATGACCGCGTCATCCGGGAGATTAACTCCCAGCTGAGTCAAGCGGTTGTGTAACCCAGACATTTTGAGTATGTGCTCACTGACAGAACTATTTTCCTCCATCTTACAACTGAAGAACTTGTCGGAGACTTCATATCTCTCGACCCGGGCATGAGCTTGGAAAACCATTTTCAGCTCTTCGAACATCTCATATGCTCCGTGTTGCTCAAAACGCTTTTGGAGCCCCGGTTCTAAGCTGTAAAGCATGCCGCACTGAACGAGGGAGTAATCATCAGCACGCTGCTGCCAAGCGTTCATAACGTCTTGGTTCTCTGGGATGGGTGCGTCACCTAGCGGTGCTTCTAGGACATAATCTTTCTTGGCAGCTATGAGGATGATCCTCAGGTTCCGGACCCAGTCCGTATAGTTGCTGCCATCATCTTTCAGCTTGGTTTTCTCTAGGAACGCGTTGAAGTTGAGGGCAACATTAGCGTGGGCCATTTGATCTACAAGACATATTGTAAAGATTTAGACTAAGTTCATGATATTAAGTTCATCTAATCAAATTATTCAATGAACTCCCACTCAGATAGACATCCCTCTAGTCATCTAAGTGAAACATGATCCGAGTCAACTAGGCTGTGTCCGATCATCACGTGAGACGGACTAGTCAACATCGATGAACATCTTCATGTTGATCGTATCTTTTATACGACTCATGCTCGACCTTTCGGTCTTCCGTGTTCCGAGGCCATGTCTGTACATGCTAGGCTCGTCAAGTCAACCTAAGTGTATTGCGTGTGTAAATCTGGCTTACACCCGTTGTATTCGAACGTTAGAATCTATCACACCCGATCATCACGTGGTGCTTCGAAACAACGAACCTTCGCAACGGTGCACAGTTAGGGGGAACACTTTCTTGAAATTATTGCGAGAGATCATCTTATTTAAGCTACCGTTGTTCTAAGCAAATAAGATGTAAAACATGATAAACATCACATGCAATCAAATAGTGACATGATATGGCCAATATCATTTTGCTCCTTTTGATCTCCATCTTCGGGGCGCCATGATAATCGTCGTCGCCGGCATGACACCATGATCTCCATCATCATGTCTTCATGAAGTTGTCTCATCTTTTATTACTTCTACTACTATGGCTAACGGTTTAGCAATAAAGTAAAGTAATTACATGACGTTATATGTTGACACGCAGGTCATAAATAAATTAAGACAACTCCTATGGCTCCTGCCGGTTGTCATACTCATCGACATGCAAGTCGTGATTCCTATTACAAGAACATGATCAATCTCATACATCACATATATCATTCATCACATCCTTTTGGCCATATCACATCACACGGCATATGCTGCAAGAACAAGTTAGACGTCCTCTAATTGTTGTTGCAAATTTTACGTGGCTGCTATAGGTTTCTAGCAAGAACGTTTCTTACCTACACCAAAACCACAACGTGATATGCCAATTTCTATTTACCCTTCATAAGGACACTTTTCATCGAATCCGATCCGACTAAAGTGGGAGAGACAGACACCCGCTAGCCACCTTATGCAACTAGTGCATGTCAGTCGGTGGAACCTGTCTCACGTAAGCGTACGTGTAAGGTCGGTCCGGGCCGCTTCATCCCATGATGCCGCCGAATCAAGATAAGACTAGTAACGGCAAGTAAATTGACAATATCGACGCCCACAACTGCTTTGTGTTCTACTCGTGCATAGAAACTACGCATAGACCTAGCTCATGATGCCACTGTTGGAGATCGTTGTAGAAATTTAAAATTTTCTACGCATCACCAAGATAAATCTATGGAGTCATCTAGCAACGAGAGAGAGAGGAGTGCATCTACATACCCTTGTAGATCGCGAGCGGAAGCGTTCAAGTGAACGGGGTTGATGGAGTCGTACTCGTCGTGATCCAAATCACCGATGACCGAGCGCCGAACAGACGGCACCTCCGTGTTCAACACACGTACGGTTGGGAAGACGTCTCCTCCTTCTTGATCCAGCAAGGGGGAGGGAGAGGTTGATGGAGGTCATGTTACTAGACCATGGCGAACCTACGAACTATGAAGAAGCGATGGTGAGCCCAGATTCCGCAAAATGGCTTGAGGCCATGAAATCTGAGATAAGATCCATATATGAGAACAAAGAATGGACTTTGATTGACTTGCCCAATGATCGGCGAGCCATTGAGATTAAATGGATCTTCAAGAGGAAGACGGACGCTGATAGTAGTGTCACTATCTACAAAGCTAGAATTGTCGCAAAAGGTTTTCGACAAGTTCAAGATGTTGACTACGATGAGAGTTTCTCACTTGTATCTATGCTTAAGTCTGTCCGAATCATGTTAGCAATTGCCGCATTTTATGAAATATGGCAAAGGGATAAACAAAACTGCATTCCTTAATGGATTTATTAAAGAAGAGTTGTATATGATGCAACCAGGAGGTTTTGTCAATCCTAAAGGTGCTAACAAAATATGCAAGCTCCAGCGATCCATTTATGGACTGGTGCAAGCATCTCGGAGTTGGAATATACACTTTGATAAGTTGATCAAAGGATATAGTGTTATACAGACTTGCGGTGAAGCCTGTATTTACAAGAAAGTGAGTGGGAGCACTACAGCATTTCTGATAAGTATATGTGAATGACATATTGTTGATCGGAAATAATGTAGAATTATTCTGCAAAGCATAAAGGAGTGTTTGAAAGGAGTTTTTCAAAGAAAGACCTCGGTGAAGCTGCTTACATATTGAGCATCAAGATCTATAGAGATAGATCAAAACGCTTGATAAGTTTTTTCAATGAGTACATACCTTAACAAGATTTTGAAGTAGTTCAAAATAGAACAGTCAAAGAAAGAGTTTCTTGCCTGTGTTACAAGGTGTGAAATTGAGTAAGACTCAAAGCCAGACCACGGCAGAAGATAGAAAGAGAATGAAAGTCATTCCCTATGCCTTGGCCATAGGTTCTATAAAGTATGCCATGCTGTGTACCAGATCTATTGTATACCCTACACTGATTTTGGCAAGGGAGTACAATAGTGATCTAGGAGTAGATCACTGGACAGCGGTCAAAATTATCCTTAGTGGAATAAGGATATGTTTCTCGATTATGGAAGTGACAAAAGGTTCGTCGTAAAGGGTTACGTCGATGCAAGTTTTGACACTAAATCTAGATGACTCTAAGTCTCGGTCTAGATACATATTGAAAGTGGGAGCAATTAGCTAGAGTAGCTCCGTGCAGAGCATTGTAGACATAGAAATTTGCAAAATACTTACGGATCTGAATGTGACAGACCCGTTGACTAAAATTATCTCACAATCAAAACATGATCACACCTTAGTACTCTTTGGGTGTTAATCACATAGCGATGTGAACTAGATTATTGACTCTAGTAAACCCTTTGAGTGTTGGTCACATAGAGATGTGAACTATGGGTGTTAATCACATGGTGATGTGAATTATTGATGTTAAATCACATGGCGATGTGAACTAGATTATTGACTCTAGTGCAAGTGGGAGACTGAAGGAAATATGCCCTAGAGGCAATAATAAAGTATTATATATTTCCTTATATCATGATAAATGTTTATTATTCATGCTAGAATTGTATTAACCGGAAACATAATACATGTGTGAATACATAGACAAACAGAGTGTCACTAGTATGCCTCTACTTGACTAGCTCGTTAATCAAAGATGGTTATGTTTCCTAGCCATAGACATGAGTTGTCATTTGATTAACGAGATCACCTCATTAGGAGAATGACGTGATTGACTTGACCCATTCCGTTAGCTTAGCACTCGATCGTTTAGTATGTTGCTATTGCTTTCTTCATGACTTATACATGTTCCTATGACTATGAGATTATGCAACTCCCGTTTACCGGAGGAACACTTTGTGTGCTACCAAACGTCACAACGTAAATGGGTGATTATAAAGGTGCTCTACAGGTGTCTCCAAAGGTACTTGTTGGGTTGGCGTATTTCGAGATTAGGATTTGTCACTCCAATTGTCGGAGAGGTATCTCTGGGCCCACTCGGTAATGCACATCACTATAAGCCTTGCAAGCATTGTGACTAATGAGTTAGTTGCGGGATGATGTGTTACGGAACGAGTAAAGAGACTTGCCGGTAACGAGATTGAACTAGGTATCGAGATACCGACGATCAAATCTCGGGCAAGTAACATACCGGTGACAAAGGGAACAACGTATGTTGTTATGCGGTCTGACCGATAAAGATCTTCGTAGAATATGTGGGAGCCAATATGGGCATCCAGGTCCCGCTATTGGTTATTGACCGGAGACGTGTCTCGGTCATGTCTACATAGTTCTCGAACCCGTAGGGTCCGCACGCTTAACGTTACGATGACAGTTTATTATGAGTTTTTTGATGTACCGAAGGAGTTCGGAGTCCCGGATGAGATCGGGGACATGACGAGGAGTCTCGAAATGGCCGAGACGTAAAGATCGATATATTGGACGACTATATTCGGACTTCGGAAAGGTTCCGAGTGATTCGGGTATTTTTCGGAGTACCGGAGAGTTACGGGAATACGTATTGGGCCTTATTGGGCCATACGGGAAAGAAGGAAAAGGGCCTCAAGGGTGGCCGCACCCCTCCCCTTGGTCTGGTCCGAATTGGACTAGGGAAGGGGGGCGCCCCCTTCCTTCCTTCTCTTTTTCCCTTCCTCTTTTCCTATTCCATATGGGAGGTGGAATCCTACTAGGACTAGGGAGTCCTAGTAGGACTCCACACTTGGTGCGCCCCCTCCTAGGGCCGGCCTCCTCCTCCCTTGCTCCTTTATATACGGGGGCAGGGGGCACCCCATGGACACAACAATTGATCCTTGAGATCTCTTAGCCGTGTGCGGTGCCCCCTCCACCATATTACACCTCGATAATACCGTTGCGGAGCTTAGGCGAAGCCCTGCGTCGGTGGAACATCATCATCGTCACCACGCCGTCGTGCTGACGAAACTCTCCCTCAACACTCGGCTGGATCGGAGTTCGAGGGACGTCATCGAGCTGAACGTGTGTAGAACTCGGAGGTGCCGTGCGTTCGGTACTTGATCGGTCGGATCGTGAAGACGTACGACTACATCAACCGCGTTGTGATAACGCTTCCGCTGTCGGTCTACGAGGGTACGTGGACAACACTCTCCCCTCTCGTTGCTATGCATCACCATGATCTTGCGTGTGCGTAGGAAATTTTTTGAAATTACTACGTTCCCCAACAGTGGCATCCGAGCCTGGTTTTATGCGTTGATGCTATGCACGAGTAGAACACAAGTGAGTTGTGGGCGATATAAGTCATACTGCTTACCAGCATGTCATACTTTGGTTCAGCGGTATTGTGAGATGAAGCGGCCCGGACCGACATTACGCGTACGCTTACGCGAGACTGGTTTCACCGTTGCGAGCACTCGTTGCTTAAAGGTGACCGGCGGGTGTCTGTCTCTCTCACTTTAGTTGAACCGAGTGTGGCTACGCCCGGTCCTTGCGAAGGTTAAAACAGCACCAACTTGACAAACTATCGTTGTGGTTTTGATGCGTAGGTAAGAACGGTTCTTGCTAAGCCCGTAGCAGCCACGTAAAACTTGCAACAACAAAGTAGAGGACGTCTAACTTGTTTTTGCAGGGCATGTTGTGATGTGATATGGTCAAGACATGATGTGATATAATGTGTTGTATGAGATGATCATGTTTTGTAACCGAGTTATCGGCAACTGGCAGGAGCCATATGGTTGTCGCTTTATTGTATGAGATGCAATCGCCATGTAATAGTTTTACTTTATCACTAAGCGGTAGCGATAGTCGTAAAAGCAATAAGTTGGCGAGACGACAACGATGCTACGATGGAGATCAAGGTGTCGCGCCGGTGACGATGGTGATCATGACGGTGCTTCGGAGATGGAGATCACAAGCACAAGATGATGATGGCCATATCATATCACTTATATTGATTGCATGTGATGTTAATCCTTTATGCATCTTATCTTGCTTTGATTGACGGTAGCATTATAAGATGATCTCTCACTAAAATTTCAAGATAAAAGTGTTCTCCCTGAGTATGCACCGTTGCAAAAGTTCTTCGTGCTGAGACACCACGTGTTAATCGGGTGTGATAGGCTCTACGTTCAAATACAACGGGTGCAAAACAGTTGCACACGCGGAATACTCAGGTTAAACTTGACGAGCCTAGCATATACAGATATGGCCTCGGAACACAGAGACCGAAAGGTCGAGCGTGAATCATATAGTAGATATGATCAACATAGTGATGTTCACCATTGAAACTACTCCATCTCACGTGTTAATCGGACATGGTTTAGTTGCTTTGGATCACGTAATCACTTAGATGATTAGAGGGATGTCTATCTAAGTGGGAGTTCTTAAGTAATATGATTAATTGAACTTAAATTTATCATGAACTTAGTCCTGATAGTATTTTGCAAATTATGTTGTAGATCAATAGCTCGCGTTGTTGCTTCCCTGTGTTTATTTTTGATATGTTCCTAGAGAAAAATTATGTTGAAAGATGTTAGTAGCAAAGATGCGGATTGGATCCGTGATCTGAGGATTATCCTCATTGCTGCACAGAAAAATTATGTCCTTGATGCACCGCTAGGTGACAGACCTATTGCAGGAGCAGATGCAGACGTTATGAACGTTTGGCTAGCTCAATATGATGACTACTTGATAGTTTAGTGCACCATGCTTAACGGCTTAGAATCGGGACTTCAAAGACGTTTTGAACGTCATGGACCATATGAGATGTTCCAGGAGTTGAAGTTAATATTTCAAGCAAATACCCGAGTTGAGAGATATGAAGTCTCCAACAAGTTCTATAGCTAAAAGATGGAGGAGAATCGCTCAACTAGTGAGCATGTGCTCAGATTGTCTGGGTACTACAATCGCTTGAATCAAGTGGGAGTTAATCTTCCAGATAAAATAGTGATTGACAGAATTCTCTAGTCACCATCACCAAGTTAGTAGAACTTCGTGATGAACTATAGTATGCAAGGGATGACGAAAGTAATTCCCGAGCTCTTCGTGATGCTGAAATCGACGAAGGTAGAAATCAAGAAAAACATCAAGTGTTGATGGTTGACGAGACCACTAGTTTCAAGAAAAGGGCAAAGGGAAGAAGGGGAACTTCAAAAGAACGGCAAGCAAGTTGCTGCTCAAGTGAAGAAGCCTAAGTCTGGTCCTAAGCCTGAGACTAAGTGCTTCTACTGCAAAGGGACTGGTCACTGAAGCGGAACTACCCCAACTATTTGGTGGATAAGAAGGATGGCAAAGTGAACAAAGGTATATTTGATATACAGATTATTGATGTGTACTTTACTAGTGTTTATAGCAAACCCTCGGTAATTGATACTTGGTTCAGTTGCTAAGAGTAGTAACTCGAAACGGGAGTTGCAGAATAAACAGAGACTAGTAAAAGTGAACAAAGGTATATTTGATATACAGATTATTGATGTGTACTTTACTAGTGTTTATAGCAACCCCCTCGGTAATTGATACTGGTTCAGTTGCTAAAGAGTAGTAACTCGAAAACGGGGAGTTGCGAATAAAAGAGAGACTAGTAAAAGGCGAGGTGATGATGTGTGTTGGAAGTAGTTCCAAGATTGATATGATCATCATCGCACACTCCTGTACTTTCGGGATTAGTGTTGAAACTAAATAAGTGTTATTTGGTGTTGCGTTGAGCATGAATATGATTGATCATGTTTATTTGCAATACGAGTTATTCATTTAAATTAGAGAACAATTGTTGTTCTGTTTACATGAATAAAACCTTCTATGGTCATACACACCAACGAAAATGGTTTGTTGGATCTCGATCGTAGTGATACACATATTCATAATATTGAAGCCAAAAGATGCAAAGTTAATAATGATAGTGCAACTTATTTGTGGCACTGCCGTTTAGGTCATATTGGTGTAAAGCGCATGAAGAAACTCCATACTGATGGGATTTTGGAATCACTTGATTATGAATCACTTGATGCTTGCGAACCGTGCCTCATGGGCAAGATGACTAAAACGCCGTTCTCCGGAACTATGGAGAGAGCAACAGATTTGTTGGAAATCATACATACAGATGTATGTGGTCCGATGAATATTGAGGCTCGTAGCAGGTATCATTATTTTCTGACCTTCACAGATGATTTGAGCAGATATGGGTATATCTACTTAATGAAACAAAGTCTGAAACATTTGAAAAGTTCATATAATTTCAGAGTGAAGTGGAAAATCATCGTAACAAGAAAATAAAGTTTCTACGATCTGATCGTGGAGAAGAGTATTTGAGTTACGAGTTTGGCTTCAGTTGAAACAATGTGGAATAGTTTCGCAACTCACGCCACCCGGAACACCACAGCATAATGGTGTGTCCGAACATCGTAACCGTACTTTATTAGATATGGTGCAATCTATGATGTCTCTTACCGATTTACCACTATCGTTTTGGGGTTATGCATTAGAGACAGCTGCATTCACGTTAAATAGGGCACCATCAAAATCCGTTGAGACGACGCCTTATGAACTGTGGTTTGGCAAGAAACCAAAGTTGTCGTTTCTTAAAGTTTGGGGTTGCGATGCTTATGTGAAAAAGTTTCATCCTGATAAGCTCAAACCCAAATCGGAGAAATGTGTCTTCATAGGATACCCAAAGGAGACAGTTGGGTACACCTTCTATCACAGATCCGAAGGCAAGACATTCGTTGCTTAGTATGGATCCTTTCTAGAGAAGGAGTTTCTCTCGAAAGAAGTGAGTGGGAGGAAAGTAGAACTTGATGAGGTAACTGTACCTGCTCCCTTATTGGAAAGTAGTTCATCACAGAAATCTGTTCCTGTGACTCCTACACCAATTAGTGAGGAAGTTAATGATGATGATCATGAAACTTCAGATCAAGTTATTACTAAACCTCGTAGGTCAACCAGAGTAAGATCCGCACCAGAGTGGTACGGTAATCCTGTTCTGGAGGTCATGTTACTAGACCATGACGAACCTACGAACTATGAAGAAGCGATGGTGAGCCCAGATTCCGCAAAATGGCTTGAGGCCATGAAATCTGAGATGAGATCCATGTATGAGAACAAAGTATGGACTTTGATTGACTTGCCCAATGATCGGCGAGCCATTGAGATTAAATGGATCTTCAAGAGGAAGACGGACGCTGATAGTAGTGTCACTATCTACAAAGCTAGAATTGTCGCAAAAGGTTTTCGACAAGTTCAAGATGTTGACTACGATGAGAGTTTCTCACTCGTATCTATGCTTAAGTCTGTCCGAATCATGTTAGCAATTGCCGCATTTTATGAAATATGGCAAAGGGATAAACAAAACTGCATTCCTTAATGGATTTATTAAAGAAGAGTTGTATATGATGCAACCAGAAGGTTTTGTCAATCCTAAAGGTGCTAACAAAATATGCAAGCTCCAGCGATCCATCTATGGACTGGTGCAAGCATCTCGGAGTTGGAATATACGCTTTGATAAGTTGATCAAAGGATATAGTTTTATACAGACTTGCGGTGAAGCCTGTATTTACAAGAAAGTGAGTGGGAGCACTACAGCATTTCTGATAAGTATATGTGAATGACATATTGTTGATCGGAAATAATGTAGAATTATTCTGCAAAGCATAAAGGAGTGTTTGAAAGGAGTTTTTCAAAGAAAGACCTCGGTGAAGCTGCTTACATATTGAGCATCAAGATCTATAGAGATAGATCAAGACGCTTGATAAGTTTTTTCAATGAGTACATACCTTAACAAGATTTTGAAGTAGTTCAAAATAGAACAGTCAAAGAAAGAGTTCTTGCCTGTGTTACAAGGTGTGAAATTGAGTAAGACTCAAAGCCCGACCACGGCAGAAGATAGAAAGAGAATGAAAGTCATTCCCTATGCCTTGGCCATAGGTTCTATAAAGTATGCCATGCTGTGTACCAGATCTATTGTATACCCTACACTGATTTTGGCAAGGGAGTACAATAGTGATCTAGGAGTAGATCACTGGACAGCGGTCAAAATTATCCTTAGTGGAATAAGGATATGTTTCTCGATTATGGAAGTGACAAAAGGTTCGTCGTAAAGGGTTACGTCGATGCAAGTTTTGACACTAAATCTAGATGACTCTAAGTCTCGGTCTAGATACATATTGAAAGTGGGAGCAATTAGCTAGAGTAGCTCCGTGCAGAGCATTGTAGACATAGAAATTTGCAAAATACTTACGGATCTGAATGTGACAGACCCGTTGACTAAAATTATCTCACAATCAAAACATGATCACACCTTAGTACTCTTTGGGTGTTAATCACATAGCGATGTGAACTAGATTATTGACTCTAGTAAACCCTTTGAGTGTTGGTCACATAGAGATGTGAACTATGGGTGTTAATCACATGGTGATGTGAATTATTGATGTTAAATCACATGGCGATGTGAACTAGATTATTGACTCTAGTGCAAGTGGGAGACTGAAGGAAATATGCCCTAGAGGCAATAATAAAGTATTATATATTTCCTTATATCATGATAAATGTTTATTATTCATGCTAGAATTGTATTAACCGGAAACATAATACATGTGTGAATACATAGACAAACAGAGTGTCACTAGTATGCCTCTACTTGACTAGCTCGTTAATCAAAGATGGTTATGTTTCCTAGCCATAGACATGAGTTGTCATTTGATTAACGAGATCACCTCATTAGGAGAATGACGTGATTGACTTGACCCATTCCGTTAGCTTAGCACTCGATCGTTTAGTATGTTGCTATTGCTTTCTTCATGACTTATACATGTTCCTATGACTATGAGATTATGCAACTCCCGTTTACCGGAGGAACACTTTGTGTGCTACCAAACGTCACAACGTAAATGGGTGATTATAAAGGTGCTCTACAGGTGTCTCCAAAGGTACTTGTTGGGTTGGCGTATTTCGAGATTAGGATTTGTCACTCCAATTGTCGGAGAGGTATCTCTGGGCCCACTCGGTAATGCACATCACTATAAGCCTTGCAAGCATTGTGACTAATGAGTTAGTTGCGGGATGATGTGTTACGGAACGAGTAAAGAGACTTGCCGGTAACGAGATTGAACTAGGTATCGAGATACCGACGATCAAATCTCGGGCAAGTAACATACCGGTGACAAAGGGAACAACGTATGTTGTTATGCGGTCTGACCGATAAAGATCTTCGTAGAATATGTGGGAGCCAATATGGGCATCCAGGTCCCGCTATTGGTTATTGACCGGAGACGTGTCTCGGTCATGTCTACATAGTTCTCGAACCCGTAGGGTCCGCACGCTTAACGTTACGATGACAGTTTTATTATGAGTTTATGTATGTTGATGTACCGAAGGAGTTCGGAGTCCCGGATGAGATCGGGGACATGACGAGGAGTCTCGAAATGGCCGAGACGTAAAGATCGATATATTGGACGACTATATTCGGACTTCGGAAAGGTTCCGAGTGATTCGGGTATTTTTCGGAGTACCGGAGAGTTACGGGAATACGTATTGGGCCTTATTGGGCCATACGGGAAAGAAGGAAAAGGGCCTCAAGGGTGGCCGCACCCCTCCCCTTGGTCTGGTCCGAATTGGACTAGGGAAGGGGGGCGCCCCCTTCCTTCCTTCTCTTTTTCCCTTCCTCTTTTCCTATTCCATATGGGAGGTGGAATCCTACTAGGACTAGGGAGTCCTAGTAGGACTCCACACTTGGTGCGCCCCCTCCTAGGGCCGGCCTCCTCCTCCCTTGCTCCTTTATATACGGGGGCAGGGGGCACCCCATGGACACAACAATTGATCCTTGAGATCTCTTAGCCGTGTGCGTTGCCCCCTCCACCATATTACACCTCGATAATACCGTTGCGGAGCTTAGGCGAAGCCCTGCGTCGGTGGAACATCATCATCGTCACCACGCCGTCGTGCTGACGAAACTCTCCCTCAACACTCGGCTGGATCGGAGTTCGAGGGACGTGATCGAGCTGAACGTGTGTAGAACTCGGAGGTGCCGTGCGTTCGGTACTTGATCGGTCGGATCGTGAAGACGTACGACTACATCAACCGCGTTGTGATAACGCTTCCGCTATCGGTCTACGAGGGTACGTGGACAACACTCTCCCCTCTCATTGCTATGCATCACCATGATCTTGCGTGTGCGTAGGAATTTTTTTGAAATTACTACGTTCCCCAACAAACGAACTACACGATCTTGTGCTATGCTTAGGATTGGGTGTTGTCCATCACATCATTCTCCTAATGATGTGATCCCGTTATCAATGACATCCAATGTCCATAGTCAGGAAACCATGACTATCTGTTGATCAACGAGCTAGTCAACTAGAGGCTCACTAGGGACATGTTGTGGTCTATGTATTCACACATGTATTACGATTTCCGGATAACACAATTATAGCATGAACAATAGACAATTATCATGAACAAGGAAATATAATAATAACCATTTTATTATTGCCTCTAGGGCATATTTCCAACAGGTGTATGCTCGAGTGTACATGGGGATGATCGTAGGATGCTCCGCATCACTACAGGTTCGAGAACTATGTAGACATGACCGAGACACATCTCCGGTCAATAACCAATAGCGGAACCTGGATGCTCATATTGGCTCCTACATATTCTACGAAAATCTTTATCGGTCAAACCGCATAACAACATACGTTGTTCCCTTTGTCATCGGTATGTTACTTGCCCGAGATTCGATCGTCGGTATCAACACACCTAGTTCAATCTCGTTACCGGCAAGTCTCTTTACTCGTTCCGTAATGCATCATCCCATAACTAACTCATTAGTCATATTGCTTGCAAGGCTTGTAGTGATGATCATTACCGAGAGGGCCCAGAGATACCTCTCCGATACACGGAGTGACAAGTCCTAATCTCGATCTATGCCAACCCAACACACACCTTTGGAGACACCTGTAGAGCATCTTTATAATCACCCAGTTACGTTGTGACGTTTGATAGCACACAAGGTGTTCCTCCGGTATTCGGGAGTTGCATAATCTCATAGTGAGAGGAACATGTATAAGTCATTAAGAAAGCAATAGCAATAAAACTCAACGATCATAATGCTAAGCTAACGGATGGGTCTTGTCCATCACATCATTTTCTAATGAAGTGATCCCGTTCATCAAATGACAACACATGTCTATGGCCAGGAAACATAACCATCTTTGATTAATGAGTTAGTCAAGTAGAGGCATACTAGGGACACTCTGTTTTGTCTATGTATTCACACATGTACTAAGTTTCCGGTTAATACAATTCTAGCATGAATAATAAACATTTATCATGATATAAGGAAATATAAATAACAACTTTATTATTGCCTCTAGGGCATATTTCCTTCACGAACCACGAGTGAGATCCGAGCGCCGAGAGGGGAAGGACATACCGAGATGCGGCGCTGAGTTTGTTGCGGGGCCAAGATAATTTGGTAATGTGAACTGGGGCCCGATCTTTCGATGAGAGAGAGATAACTACGATTTTGGGTGGGACTTGACCCTCACGATCCGGCTACCAACCGTACAAATATAATCGTACACGACTGATATCCTAGGCAATCGCTGAACCAACTCCACAGCGTTATCGACCGAGCCAACGGCGCGATCGACCTATCCACGAAGGATTTTTCCTGCAAGCAAATCGAAGAACATGCAAGAAAATAATAGCGAAGCAATCTGAAATTGTGGATATGCTAGATGAATAAATCTCACAAGTTGGGGTTCAGATAGGATGTCTTGACGGTCGCACTAGCCGCTACGAGCGAAGACAAATAAAAATAGAAATAGCTAAACTTCTCTAAACAAAACCCGAGTTCAAGGCATAGCCTAGTGGCGGGAAGGGGCTGATGCCTTCCCACCCACCCAGGTTCAAGGCATGGTACTTGCAATTTGAATTTGTTGCACTAATTATACGGTAGGGGGTTCCCTTACAGTCTTTCTGTCAAAAGATAAAAAATAAAACCCGAGTTCAAACCCTAGATTTAACTGCTATTTATTTATTAAGGAGCTGGCGGCACGGTCAAGACTTGGCCGAGACGAACTCTCTCTCCATCTGCGAATAAAAGTTGCTGGCGAAAGTCATCTTTTGATCCCGAGCTCACATGCTCCCGCATGAACAGTAAAATTGAAAAAAAATCGAAAAAAATTCAAAAAATTCCAAATTTTTTTGATAGAAACATTGACAAAAGTTCTAAGTGCCTGCAAAAATTCATCATGAAATCACATTCCTGTAAGGCGTGGCAAAAAAACAAATTCAGTGCTTCAAAATGCGTTTGAAAGTAGCTTTTTCAGAGTATTGTTTTTGTTTTTTTTTTGCCACGCCTTCTCGGAATGTGATTTCATGACGAATTTTTGCAGGCACTTAGAACTTTTGTCAATGTTTTTCTCAAAAAAAATTGGAATTTTTTAAAAAAATTTGATTTAGTTTTGATTTTACTGTTCACCCGAGCTCATTTGAGCTCGGGAGCAGATTAGCCGCGTCAGTTGCTGGGCCTTTTCTTCGTATAGTACTCGTGGCTGATGTCTTTGTGTCTTGCATGGGCTGGGCCCCATGTTGTGTTGTGCATCTCGCTAATGCACCTTGCCACGCTGGCCACTTCTCTATGCACGGCCTTGCATGCATGCATGGAGGTCTTTTGTAGAAATTGGTCTTGGACCCACCTCTTGCATGCACCCGTCGTAGCACTTGGATGGACACCAAAGTGTAGGCATGCAGAACACATGCATACGTACATGTATATGCACACATAAGTCTTGGTCGCTTCATTTTAACTTGTGGCTTGTATAAGTCTTGTATACTTCTGCATAACATAAAAAAATGTGTCGTATTCTCATCCCAAACAGTATAAAATAATAATTTATTGTTGTTACTAGAAATCACCTGGAAAACATGTCGTATAATATTTGTAAACGTATCTATAATAGCTATGTCCGCATCATTTGGTCTCCGGCGATACCATCCAAAACACGCCGGCGCCAGCGACCGGTATGCTTCGAATCCGGCACCGGCGGTGAGGGCTGTAGATCTACGGATTTAGGCGCCGCCGGCGGCGGGAGATGACCAAATCCATGTGGGGGTGGAGCGCGGCGGGTTCTACGGGCGTTGATGGTGGGGAGTGGTGGCCGGCGGAGGCTAGAGCGG
Source organism: Triticum aestivum (assembly GCF_018294505.1). Classification (NCBI taxonomy): domain Eukaryota; kingdom Viridiplantae; phylum Streptophyta; class Magnoliopsida; order Poales; family Poaceae; genus Triticum; species Triticum aestivum. Next base: position 28,939,664 of record NC_057799.1, read on the forward strand.
AGGCACCGGAGTAGATGCGGTGCGGTGTTGGGTGGTTGCACTCGAGGGAAGAGGGGGCTTTTTTGCTCGTGCTGGTAAAAATAGGAGCCCGTGGTGCCGATGACTATATTTTTTTACTCCTCTAACCGGTTTAGGGGATCGGCTAGGTGTTGTTAGAGAAGTAAACTGGAAATCTTACTCCTCTAACCGGTTTTAGGGGACTAGAGATGCCCTTAGTCACGGTAAGATTATTGCAGTTAGTAGAGTATTTACTGAAGGGTGGACTTGCTGGAATTTTCGTAGAAATTTGCATGGGCATTTTAAGTTTTATGGTACTGTCAATTAAGAGAGATTTGTGTTAAGGTAGTACAGTTCGAGAAAGAAGACAAGTTGGGGCGCCTCTCATCGGAGCCGGATAACGCTCGGTTTATTAAGATGGACTTCATAAATTATATATACGTTGAAGACGTATCAAGGTGGGGCGCCTCTCATCGGAGTCGGATAACGCTGTCGACCAGCGTGGTCCGCCGCACGTCCTCATGGTCCGTTGCGTACGTCGCACTCCATCTCTGTTCCTTCGGCTGTCATGTATCTGAGCATCGTATACATACTTAAATAAGGCTTCAATATATCTACATACTCAAATAAATTATGAAAAAATGATTTGGAAAACATAAAGTCAACCACATGAACAGGGGGCAATTGCCCCCCACCACCCCACCACACGTCTCCACGTTATATTTATTCAGTAGTTATTTGTAGTTGAGTACATGTATCTTATAATCATTATTTGCATCATATATATAGTCGCATTTGAAATTGTAGTAGTGTTGTATACAGTTGTATATAAATCTCCAAATTCCCTACCTCTGACAGCTCCAGTGGAATTATTCCCAAATTTCTAGCAAAACCCTAGCTATATTCCATATATTCTTATACACTCCCTCCATTCCTTTATATAAGATGTATTTGTTTTTTGATAAAATTTTAGAATGTAAGGTGCATTTTTTTCTTCTAATTCCTCATAATTTCCTTGTTAGCCCTAAGAAAAAGGAAAGTATCTTTCTCTACATTGTTTGTATCTCCTTATAGCAAAAGAAGAAAATTATCTCTCTGTCGATCGCATATATCTCTCACTTTCCTGTACTAGCTGATTTATTTGCCACTAACCAACAAATTTGGCAAGAGTAATTTCGTCCTAATTTGTCCATATTTATATGTCTTGTCACCGTGCCGAATATAATACACGTTACATAAAGGAACGGAAGGAGTAGTTTACATTTTACATGAATACAGATACCTGTGAGTGATTTGATCGCTTGATCGCGTTCCTCTGTTTGATCTGATATGATTTGCCATGTCCCTTCAGGGATCTGACAAATTGCTATCATGAGCCAGCAATTCCTCGGCGGCGGTACCAGCTGGGAAGAGGGAAATCTAGATATTTTTACACGACGGCGTAATTCTGGTTGGGGTTGGCGGCAGTAGACTATTCGGGCACATATTGGTGAATTTGCGGTGGTGGCTGATGAACTTTTTGGTAAAATTCCAGCCTCAAAACCGATACATGTGCTTCTTTCGACGGCGAGGAGCGAGTCGACGGAAGGATTTGTAGTACGTTTCGGGTTGCAGGGTTCATCTCAGTGTAAAATTCATTTGCATACCTGCAGATCAGGTGTTTAGAGTTACGCGGCGCTCAAAACAAAGCCTCGACAACGACGAGTTGTCCGAAATCCTCTCTATGAAGGATGAATTCCTGTAAGCAAGGGAAGATGCGGCTGGTACACATGCTGATGTAGCCACCCTTGAGAAGGATATGAGCAATGTTACCAAGCAGCAGGCAGACATAACCAGAGCCATGGGAGATGTTCAAGGTGTCTTCTGAGACGGAGCAAGCAATTATCAATGATGGCAAAGAGTTCTTAAATCAATGCACTAACCTATGGATCGAATTGCAGAAGGAGCGGTAATCGGTCAAGCTTCTAGTGCTCGACCTCCTACCCCCTAAATCTCCAGTTGACAGTTAATATTGCACAGTCTGAACATGTAGAAAAGTTGAAACACAAATTGGAAATGGAAAAGGGAAATCAAGGGGCGTTGTGAGCAGATTCTGGCACGGAGACCACCACGTATTAACACTAGAAATAGGTCTGCACATTCTGGATTTCCTCCTTGTTTCGTGGCTGACATGGACTCGACAGCATCAACACCAGTTGCCGTGCAGAAAAAACACTTTCAGACTGAGTTTTGTTACTGATCAGCAAGCTGAATATGATAAGCACAGCATGGTTACGTCCGAATACATTGTCAAAGTTTTTTCTATTTTTCAATATTTTTAAAACAAAATATTTACATTTTTTAATACACGGTCAACATTTTTCTATACACATTTTTTTTTCAAAAGCTTGATTAAAAAAATAAATACTAGACGAACATTTTATATTACATAGTCAATTTACCTATGCATATTTAATATTTTTAAAATGCTTAATTAACATATTTCAAATGCAACATTAACATTTTTAATACATGGTCAACATTTTTTATATACATTTAACATTTTTCAAACACAAGTTTAATAACTTGTGGTTGGATGGTTACGAGGATAGTGGTATCCTCAGAGCAACTCTAGCAGACCCCGCAAAACGCGTTTGCAGTTTCACGAAGATCGCGTTTGCGAGTCGAAAACTAGCGCGGCCGAACAGATACTGTAAAACAAACTGCAAAAATGGAATAAAGAGCTCCTTCCTCCAGTCCGGCCGTTGCCGCCCCTTCCTCCAGCCGGCCGCGCCCCGTCGCCCGCAGGCCATGCCCCGTCCCCCGTCAGCCGTGCCCCATCGTCCATCGGTCACGCCCCGTCCCTGCCGGTCGCGCCCCATCACCGCGCGGGTCGTGCCCCGCCTCGCCGGCCACGCCCCGTCGCCTCCGTCGTCCGCGCCCAGCCTTGCCGGCCACGCCCCTCGCCTCCGTCGTCCGCGCCTTGCTCTATTGCCAGGCGAGCCGTGCCCCTTTGCCTGCCGCGCCGAGAGGATTCCGGCGGCCAGGCTGAGGTCATGGGAGGCCACGACGATGTCGAGCTCGTCCAATTCGAACCGGCGGCGAGCGATTGCGGCGTCTAGCGGCCTTTTCTGATGTGCGGTGATGAATTCCGGCGAGTTTAGGGCGGATTCCGGCAAACTCCGCGGCGACGTGTTTGCTCCAACGAGGTTTGACTGGTATACGGGGGCCCCTAAATTCGGCCTTGCAACCTCCAAAGATAAGGGTTTCGGGTGTGCATTTGTGGTGGCCCTTAAAAAATTTACGGGTTGGACCACTTTTATGGTTTCTGTTCTGGATACTTTTTTCGCCCAAAACTGTAAAACGCCAAAATTTTGCGGGTTTGACCACTTATGCGGGGTCTGCTAGAGATGCTCTCACCCCACTAGAGTTCAAGCACTATACGTGACATTGGTGCTCGTATTTTTCTGAAATTATTTCAGGCCTTCCATCGATGTGCGTTTAGTGCGAGAAAGACGTTCAAGTCGACTACAAAGACGTTTGTGGCGACATCGTCAATCTCAAAATGATGTATCGGCTCAGTCTCTACGAGATACTCATAGGGGTAGGATGTGTGTTCGTGCATTCATAAGGATGAGTGTATTCTTGTGTATGTCAACAACTTTGATTTTACTGTGTTAAAAGAAACATGTTTAATATTTCTTCAATATAAATAGGATTAAGTTTTTTAATACATGGTCCACATTTTTTCTATACACATTTAATGTCGGGTTTTTATCATTTATGCCATCAGTTGTGTTTCACTACCCAGTTTTGCCATTAGAAGTTACATCTGCTCAAAAATGCCTTCGTTCTGTGAGATCCTTGCTCAAAAAGCCATTAGATATTTAAAAATGCCATCTTTCCGTTATATGTTTGCTCAAAAATGCCATTAGACATCATTATTGTGGGGTCAAACCCATTTACCATGTTATATGACAAAAATACCCCTAGATCCACATGACAGTTCTCTCTATCTCACAATGATAAGTGTGGGGCCCACTTGTCAGGAGTAAGCAAGCGAATAATTTTACAAGAAAATAAGAACGTTGTTGGGGTCAAGTGGGACCAACACTTTATTGTAGTGAGATAGAGGGAGAGCTGACATGTTGGTCCATAGGTATCCTGATTTTTTAAGAGCCGTTTTATTTGCATGAACATTATTTTTAGCAGAATTTTTGTTTGAATCCATTTTTTGTAATTAACGAATATTTTTTGTGAACATTTTTTAAATTCGTGAATATTGTTTCAAATTCATGCGCCATTATTGAATAGGCAAACAATTTTTCCCAAAACCATGTTTGCCAATATTGTGAACATGTTTTTGAATATGCGAACATGTTTTCAAAATCATGGAATTTTTTGAATCCATTATCCTTTTGTAATTTCGTGAACATTTTTTCTAAATTTACAAAATAATATGGAAATTTTTGGAAACACTGAATTGTTTGAAAGAAGTAAAAACTAAAATAGGAAAAACAAAAAGCCAAAAATAAAAAATAAAAAGTTGAGTGTTTTAAATTAAAAGAATTTCTAGGGCCTTAAGTTGTTCATTGATGAATAGTTGGTTGGTGAATCCAAGTTTGGGTCACAAGGGAGAGAGTAAATGCATGCATTCACATATTTGGAAAGGCGTGTCACCATGCATTATTTTTTGTTACTGTCCACACTTTTGGAATACAAGGATTATATCAGCATGTCTTTATTGGAAGCCGAAGGAAGAGGAAACACAGAACTCGAAGCAAAGTGGAGTGCTGAAGTACTGACCATGGCTTGCAAGCTGCTCATCCTTGGACTCAGAGTCCTCCTCTGTTGCGAGGCCGCGGCAACATCAGCTTGTCGCCAAACTCTGGCCACCGCTTCGGCATTGCAGCTGCATTTGTCTTTTTTACGGTTACACTTATATTTTGGTGTTTGTGACATTTGAAAAATATTCAAGCGTTACAAAAAGTATGTGGCATTCCAAAATATATTTAAATATTGTAAATATGTATGTGTGTGTTACAAAAGCGTTACAAAAATATATTTTTATATATATATAATTTAAAAATGTACGTCGCATTTGGAAAATATTCAAATAATGTTCGTGACATTTAAAAAGAATGTATACGATGTACAAAAATGTCACGTAGTTTTTAAACAATGTTTCATACCATCCCAAAAATGGTTATCACATTTTTGCAAAAAGTTTCAAATACTTGTATTTGAAAAAAGAATTTTAGTCTTATGTTAAATACCAACAGGCGGTGAATGTTTACAAAAAGTTAGACATAAAAATACATATTAAAAAAATTAATCATGTGTTTGGAAAATGTTGAACGTGTATAAAAATGTTTCGGGTATATACGGAAAATGAGCAATGTGTGTGAAGAAAATAGACTTGTGTATAAGTTTTTCCCAATGTATACAAAAATTATATTGAGGGAACGTTAGTTTGCTGGTCATGTAATTTCGTCTTTAAATTTTTTCGGTCTGCGTTTATACTATATAAAAAATTGTCCTGCTACCTTAACGAGAACCATCTTTGGTATGGTGGTCTTCACGCGAACCAAGTAGCAGTACATCATTTGTTCAGAACCCACCCGTACCATTAATTTTTTTCCTTTTTATTTGAGGTGCTTCCTACGTAAAAAAACGAGGGCTTCACATTTTGTTTTTCAAAATTTTATGATTTTTTTTAAATCGTTGAACTTTTTCTAAATCTGTGATTATTTTTTCAAAATTCGTAATTTTTTCTCACTTTTTTCTGTGAACTTTCTTGAATTTCTACTGATCTTTTTTCATTTCTGTGAGCTAAAGAAGGGTCAAATAGCTCTGTTTTCGAAACAATGTACAAGTAAGTCAGGTGGACGTAGTGGTTTATGGGAACAACCGTCAATGTAAGCAACCGGAGTTTTAATTATGGGGAAGATGGCGTCGACGGTGTGTGGAGCGGCAGCGATCACCACTCAGCTCGATTCCGTGGATTTCCCCTTTTTGAGAAGGACCGATTCCGTGGCTCTGTTTTGGGTGAGGTCAGGGATGGATGGGGCTGGAAGAACAGACCAACGGTTTGATTGCAAATATGAGGCGAGTGGAGGGCATCCTTTTTTAAAAAAAGGGGGCCATATCTCGTCCCGTACATGTTGGATGCAGATCAAATAGCCAGAATCGCTGCATGGCAGACACACCATCATCACCAACTCAGATTTTAATAGGAGTAAACATGGTCAACATTTATTTATACACATTAAAAAAATTCAAATGCTTGATTAACATTTTTAGGATACACGTTAAACATTTTTTGAATATATGGACAACATTCTAATTTTTAAAATACATGACCCTTTTTTCACACAACTTTTCTTTTGCTATTAATTTTACATATACATGAGAAACATTTTATCTATACACATTTAATATTTTTCAAATGTATTGGGTAAAGTGTTTCTAAATATATTTATTTAGAATATTTGTAAATATAAACAAAGGTAAAAAAGAAAGAAAGAGAAAAATGAGATCAAAAAAGTGAAAAGAAAATAAAGAAACGAGGCCGTGGCCCCTGCGTGCCTGCGGCGGCCCATCTTGCGTTACTCCGCTTTCGGGAGGTTCTAGAACTTCTCAGACCGTTTTTTCTCTCTTTTATATTTCGGTTTTTTTTGCTGTTTTCATTTCCGTTCTTTTCTTAAATTTTTTCATTTTCAATTTTATATTTTTTTTACTTATTTTCCTTTTCACGTTAGTTCTTCTTTCCTTTTCCTTTTCCTTTTTATTTTTCATATTCATTTCATTTTCCTTTAAATTTTGCGAATTTCTTTTTACAAATTTGTAAACATTTTTAAAATCGTGAATATTTTGTAAAAAGCATGAACATCTTCAACTTTGCCAACATTTTTATGAAATTGCGAACTTTTTTTCAAATTCGTGACATTTTTTACAAAATTGCAAATATTTTTCTTCAATTGTGAACATTTTTTGAATTCATGATTATTTTTTACAAATTCCTGAACTCTCTTTGAAATTTTGAACATTTTATTGAAATTAATGAACATTTTTGTGAATCAACGTTTTTAAAAACAATGGAACGATTTTTTGAAAATCATGAACATATATTATTTTGAAGAAATTTGTTTAAGTGCATGAACATATTTTTTTAGCAGTGAACATTTTTGAATTGATGAACCTTTTTTTGTAATTAATGAGTCTTTTTCCTGAACATTGTTTAAATACGTGAATATTTTTGCAAATTTATTAACATTTTTTCTCCCCTAAACCACTTTTTTCAAAATCGTGAACATGTTTTTGAATGTGCGAACAATTTTTTAAATCATGAATTTTTTTATGGATCCATGATCATTTAATAGTTTCTTGAATATTTTTCATAGATTCATACATTTTTTGAAACTTCGAATTTTTTGTAAATCCTGAATTGTTTTAAAGAAGAAAAAGCTAAAATAGAAAATTAAAATTAAAAGAACTTTGAAACGTGATTTGTTGAATGTTTAAGTAGAAAACAAATTTCTGGGGCCTTTAGCGGTTGGTGGATGAATACTTGATTGGTGAATCCAAGTTTGGTAACATGGGAGAGAGTAAATGCATGTATTCACCTATTCTAAAAGGCGCGTCACCGTGACATTTTTGTTTTGTTACGGTCCACACTTTGGGAATACAAGGATTATATCGTCATGTCTTTATAGGAAGCGAGAGGAAGAGCAAACACAAAACTCGAAGCAAAGTGGAGTAATAAGGTACCGACCATGGTTGCAAGTTGCTCATCCTTGGACTTGAGTCCTCGTCTGCTGCGCGTCGTCATCGCCCAGTTCCAGGCCGTTATTGTCGGCACGGCTACATTTGGGTGCAGTGAGGTTGAGGTAGGAAGACGTGCTCATCATGATCCTCGTCTACATACTAAATAAGGGCTCAATATATGTACATATTTAAATAAATCTCAACACAATTGATTTGCAGAAAATAAAATCAACATGGACAGGGGAAAATAAGCCCCACCCCCCTCGGCGCACGTCACCACATTGTCGTTATTCAATAGTTATTTATAGTTAAGTACATGTATCATATAACCGCATTTGGGACTCTAATGTAACTGCAGTATTGTTGTATATGTCCTGTCAACAATATGCATATGTATGCATCTCCACATCCCCTATCTCTGCCGTTGTGTCAGATTAATTCCTAAATTTGTAGCAAAAACCTAGCTATATTCCAAATACTCTCATATACTTTACATTTTTGGATCAATACAAGTATCTGTGAGTGATTTGATCGCTTGATCGTGTTCCTCTGTTTCATCTGATGTGATTTGCTATGTCGATCCATCCGGGGGCCTGACAATTGGTATCATGAGCCAGTAATTCCTCGGCGGTAGTACAAGTTGGGTAGAGGGGCATCCAGAATTTTTTTTCCCACCCTCTTTTGCGGCGACGGGGTAATTCTGGTCGGAGTTGGCGGCGGCGGACTATTCAGGGCCATATCGGTGAATTTGTGGTGGTTGCCGATGAGCATTTCGAAGCCGGCGGAAGGATTCGGGTTGTTGGGTTCATCTTAGTGTAAAGTTCCTTTGCGTACCTGCAAATCGGGTGTTCAGAGTTATGTGGCGCTCAAAACAAAGCGTCGATGACGACGAGTTGTCAGAAATCCTCTCCATGAAGAATGAATTCTATTCTATCAAGCAAAGGAAGATGCGGCTGCCACACATGCTGATGTAGCCAAGAAGGACTAGCGGCTGGGGGCCCGCCATTGTGGGCCACTTAAGAGGAAGCTATGCGCGCCTTACCTTCATCTCGAAATTTAAAAAAAACATTCTCGCATCACATGGACATCACATCCATCCCAAAACGAAAAATAACAAATGTAGAAAAACTTTTATCAAAAAGAAAAGAAAAAAGTCACACTGCCATTTTAAAAAACTCTAAAAAAATCAAAAACTTTCTCACCGTGACCAACCGGCATGCGACATGTGGCATAGCCGGTTGGCCATCATTCTACTACGCCTTAATGGGTTTAATACGAGCAATGTTACCAAGCAACCAGCAGACATGAGCATAGCCATGGGAGATTCTCAAAGTGTCAACGGAGATTTGAGCAAGCAATTACTAGCATGATTGCGGGAGTTCTCAAATCAGCGTACCGCCTACGGATCAAACTGCAGGTAAATGGTCAAGCTTCTACTGCCCTTCCCGCCAAAAAAGAAAAGAAAAGAAAGAGCTTCTACCGCTCAACCTCATCCCCCCTAAATCTCCCATTGCCCGATCTGTCAAGAAAACCATTGCACGGTCTGAACATGTACAAAAGTTGAAACGGAAACTCGGAATGGAAAGGGAAATCACGAGACGTTGTGAGCATGCTAGATACGCGCGCTATCTAGCGGGAGAGAGGAGGGAGCGGAGGAGGAACCGGATGAAGACCAGTTTCATCGTGATGATGCTCATCGTGACCGCAGCTCTCTTCTATGTGATGGTAGTTTAGATGATCGATATCGACTTTGTAATGTGACGACAAACTCGGCTAATATATATGATGAACTTTGCTAATGTCTCGAGACCTAAACTTGGCTAATGTTTGAACTTTGTTCGCTATTTCGAATTTGGAGACTAATATGATGAATTCTATTGTGTGATGTTTATATTCTGTGCTGTGTAATGTGTATTTTGTAACTTGTGCAAATACCAGATATTTTGTAACCTGTGCAAATATCAGAAAAGAAAAAAAATTCTAATATTCATAGTAATGGCGCACCATATTGAGCACTAGTGACGCACAAGGGCTAAATACCAGTGGCGCATTATGGGGCATAGTAATGGCGCACTAGGGGGCATACGTGGAGATAAATATGGCTCCCTAGAAGGCATAGTAATGGCGCACCGTTGGACATAGTAATGGCGCACTGCCTGGTGCGCCACTATTGTCTGGTATACTAATGACGCACCAGGGATGCGCCATTAGTACTTGTTACTAGTGGCGTGATGATAGTGACGCACCTATAGTGCGCCATTAATGGCCAAAATAGGTGCGCCACTAACAGACCTTTTCCTAGTAGTGGCAGATTCTGGCACAGAGACCGCCACGTATTAACACCGGAGAAAGATTTCCTCCTTATTTATGTAGCTAACGTGGACCTGACAGTACCAGCGCCAGTTCAACAAGCTCAATAGTGAAAATGAACAAAACTGGCCATTTTCCGAAACTTGAACACAAAATGGCCCTAGTCTGAAAATATTTCATAAAGTGGCATTTTTGCATGACGTTCGGGCCTGGGACGCTATGCTATTTCGCATGACGCCCTAGCCCGGGGCGTCATGCTACATGTCGCAACCATGACACCCTAGCCCGGGGTGTCATGCTCTCTAGCATGGCGTCCCAGCCCCGGGCCCCTTGAAAAAAAGGGTCATTTACGAAATATTTTCAGATTAAGTTCATTTTGTGTTGAAGTTTCAGAAAAGGGCTAAACTACTATATCTAAATAGCTAGCCCCTACTATTAGGAATTCTCTTGCTTCTCCTTAAGCCACATCACCCGAATTAATTTAGCCGTTGGATATACTAGATCAATCAACAATATTCATTCGATCTACACACTAGAGCTGATGCACAAACAACACATTTACTAACGGCCGCATGCATGCAAATGCATGTAGTGACTGCTGTGAGTGTTTTAAGCAAGACAAAAAACTGACCCATGCATGCAACTCATAGGCGTTCGTTTCATACTCAAGTGCTCTATGAAAGAAAAGTGAGGCGTGCTTTCATATTTATTTTGTTTTCGTCCAAATTTGAACTTATACATAGATACATGCATTTATTTATTTATTTGTAAAATACTGATAAACAGATTATCTTACTACAACAGAAACTATAAAGACACTAGCTAGGTCGATTACTTCAATACAATTTTTATTTCATGCAAAATCCCGCCGCAACACCCGGGGCATCGTCTAGTTTTGTCTATTTTCACAGCTCAATACGAGAAGCGCAGCATTGGTTCCGTTTAAAAAAAAAGAGAGAGCGCATCATGCGAAACGCAGCGAGACAGCGTGGGCTAGCCAGCCAGCGGCGTTGCGTTCTTTTGTTTTTGTCCTCCCCTGCACTGCGCCGCACCGCTGGGGCCACGCAGTCGGCGCTGTGGGTCGGGAGCGTGCGCAGTGCACGGGCCACGTTCGTCCATGTACCCGCGCGACGGGAGGAAAATGAGTGACCCCTCCCTCCCTCCAGAAAATATCTGCGGGAGGGAGCGGAGAAGGAAGGAAGGAAGGAAGGTGCGTCGCATCTGAACCGATGCAGAGCACGACTGCCCCACCACCAACCAATCCAATCAAGTCCTCCTCTCCTCTGTCCGTCCCGAGGTCGGCCAGACGCAGCCGGTGGTTAAAACTAGGGAAAACGACGACTCCATTGGCACCGCGCACCCGCACGTACTAACACAAGTACAGTTAAACATTGTGGCACGCACGCTGCTGGAGCCCCCTCGACGCTAGCTGGGTGGGCGCGTGCTCACACCAGTTGCATTGCACAGTGCTGGACTGTTCCGTGTGTACCACTCCACTACCAAATGCAGCAGCGGTAGAAACGGCGGCTGGACAGTAGCTGGCTCGGCGCGTTGCATTTCATAGTGCTGGGCTGTTCCGTGGATGGTGCCAAATGCAGCGGCAGTAGTTGTACTAGTAGATTACATTGCGGCTGCTCCACTCCAACACAGCGAATAACACTAATTAACGTCCATCGAAGCTGTCCTAGTTGGTTGATGAATAGTCTTGGCTGAAACAATCTAGTGAGTTTAAGTTTAATAATCACGGCACTCCATACGTGAAAGCCCGTGAACGATCGAGTATAATACTACAGCCCAACTCTCCACATCGGGAGTATTCTACTGCATCGGTAAACATGGCGCAGTACTCCCAATCTGGAGATCCAATCCAAGGCGATGGTTACTCCCGACTCCCGAGGTAGCGTCCAAGAAAAGAATCCGATAAACGTCAGTGGTCGGCTGCCTCCCCTCTCGTGGTCGTACAACCAGAAACTGAGTGGCAGCTGCTACCGGCTTGACCGCCTTGATAGCCGCGGTGAGGTCACCCTCGGTATGGACTCTCAAGGCTCACCACCCGCCCACGCGCCCACCCGCCAGATTATGGCCGCTGTTTGTTGTTTCATTATTACTAGACTAGATAGGTGGCGCGGCTTGCCAAAACCATTTGTACAACATATTTGAAAAATCAACTAAACAATAGTTGAGGAAAACATATCAAAATTATAAGCTTCTGAGCAACTTAGGTATCCTTGTCCATGATAGATGATAAAGAGCATCAAGAAAAAAAGTTCCTTGTCCGTGATAGATGGAACAGAGAATCAAGAAAAGGCTAGTTGACATACCTACAAACAGAAATTAAAAGATTGTTTATCAACATTCCATGCAGCAGCTTGCAAAATTAGAAAAAGGGCACTAACATGTATGCCTTTGGAACTGGAATAGGACAGAAATTAAAGACTAAACTATTGAGTTGATTTTTGAGATATTCTAACTAATAGTGTCACACATGTATTAATTAAAATTTCACATGTATTAATTAAAATTTTCCTTATCACCAAGCTGTACCATTTAGGAAGAAATGCTATTTTTTCTTTAAGTACCTACTAATATACTTTGATAAACTAAATACACTTCCTTGTCTGCTTGTCCATTCAACAGCGGCAGCCGCTACCGCCTTCCCGCCGCTGCCGTTGAGCCTCCCGAATTGCGAGCTTGTTCTTTACTTGTGCATGGGCGTCCGCTGTGCTCTCCTCTTCGTGCATAGACCCTGATAGTGTGTCCCTTCTTTCCAATCTCCCTTTGACCGTGCGTGCATTCTTTCCATGACGGTCACCATGGCGGCTATGCCGTCAACGTCATTCCCCGGTTGTCCTAGGAGTGCGTGAGCCTCCATGCCCGGTCCTGTTCCTCATTTGCAGCGGTGCCGGAATGAACACACATGGGCTTGGGAGCATTGATGTGACGAAAGGTCTTGACCTTGAAGGTAAACTGTCTGTCCTAGAGGTACCTAAATGGATGGAGAGAAAAAGTCACAGGAAAGTAGAAGGAAACTCAACTTATAAGAATGGAATGACTATGAACATCAGCAACAAAATAGGGATAACCAACCTATGTTTGCAGCAGACCAAGGAAGTGTACCAAATCCAAAATGATGTCTATGCCAAGTCAAAAACAATAAAATGTACAGAATAGCCAAACAAAAGCAGATAGCTTCCCTTGATAGATGAAAATTGCGTATTTAATCATTTTTGTAAACCATGAAATAGATCCTTGGTTGCAACCCATGTTTCTTTAATATAATTAATCTCATAACCAAATCAAAACTGGTTGTAAGCCTACCATGAAATAGATCCTTGGTTGCAACCTATGTTTCTTTAATATAATTATCTCAGAACCAAACCAAAACTGGTTGTAAGCCCTAAGCCCTAAGGCGTGTTGCTTAGTGCAATCCGCAAAGTTATAATGATATAGTGTACAACATAGCCAAAGGTAACTCATACCAAAAGCAAGGGATTGGTGTTGCGCGCAAGATAACTGATCCGTGTCAAGTTCACTACAAAGCATAAGATGAAGAGGAGCAGGATAAACTTCTATGTTACAGAAATGAGTGCAGACTGCAGGCATTTATTAAATATAAAACCAAGGATACGCTAGACTTGAGGCCACAAAGCAAAACCTGAAATAAACATGAAACAAAGACATAAGAAACCATAGCAAATCTCGACACGGGTACAACTTGCAAGTCTGGGCATGAAGCCAAAACTGGGCAGTCACATGAGAGGAAATAAAACGACATTTTTCTGCCACAACTCCTATATGTGATCACCTCAAATGCCAAATACATTACAGCCAAGAAAGAAAACATTAACCAGCTAGAGAATATAAACACCTCTCTAATAGGAAATAATGTAGTTTAATCGGCAAGGTACTACCACTGTCCAGCATGAAAGAAAAACAAATAAATCTTATATGTGCACTGCCCTAGTTATGTTCTTAGCATATCTCTGGAATGAAATTTAGAACCAAGATGTCCAGATATAACAGAAGGTCAAACATAGGTCTTTATGAAATAATAACTACATGCAAATATCAAACAGACAATGTATGATCACCCTCCTCTATATCTTACTTCGGAAAAAGAGCAGATTGTGTGCCTAAGTTGAAATTGAAACTGTATGCTCAATATTTATGAAATTGCTAGCTCAATATGTGCCTAATCATATCTATCACATGCCTTTGTCACATAAACAGGGCCAGTAATCAAACAGAATAGGAAAAATGCAAGGTATCATGATGATACTACTACATAAAGCAAGTTTCGATGCCCTAATTCAACTTTTGTAGCAGTGTGGACCAAAAAGGAAGAGCGCCCTCTCCCTCCTCGACACTTCCTTCTCTATTCTTGCTCACCTCCGACATGCTCAGGAGTTTGGCTTTGTGGCAGCGACAAGTCTGGTAGTGGCGCCCATGGGAAATGAGATCAACAACATAAATAAAAAATAACAGGTAGGCATTACAAAGTGGGCTCACCTTTGGAAGAGCATGGTGTTGGTATTTGGCGTCATGGGATGATTGTGCAAGTTTAGCAACAAACACACTTCCTACTCTGAATATTATCTTGCCCTCATAATTATTATCGAAACTGAAAATAGTATGCAACCATTAGACATTGTTTTAGGACAAATGAGAATTACACTCATAATCATTTAGTTAGGCCTCACATATCAGAAAGCAGACAAAGTTGAACTGTTCGACAAAAGCTTCACATTAACGCAAGTATATCACTTAATAAGCAGTTAACCTACCGAGTAGCAATACCACGTCATCATGGGCCAGAATTCTAATTAATTTTCATAATAAATTCACCACCACTAAGGAACATAATCAATTTTGAAGAAATGTGCATATCCTGTTATAACGTTTGGCAACTGATCATAGACATTAAGGAGAAAAGCAAGTGTGTACCAGTAATTTTTAGTACAGAACATCATGGCAGAATTAGAAGCAAGCAAAAACATTCACCTGCTGCCTGAGCTTTGATCTTCACATGCCTAATTTTTTTGACAGTTCATACCAAAAGGACCAGCAATAATGGATTGGATAGTGCTCACTTCCTGCAATACATGCACACTGCAAAGAAAATTGCATAACAATCATACCTTGCAAATACTTGCGATGGTCAGGTTGATCTAAAGATTACACAAATGATGGCGACATCTATATAGCTACGATGGATATTATATGCGGTAGATCGGGATCGCACCTTGGCGCGAGGGTGCCGGTCCAAACGCCAGGTTTAGCATATGCATTCTCACTGTATGCATCATACAAAGAATAATGGCCAAGGTAACCGTGTTTACAATCCACTCAGTATATCGTAAAAGAAATTCCAAGGACAATCTATATACAGTTGTTCTCAGGCATCAGCCCTAGTATCTTGAACTTTAACAATAAGCTTATCAAAATCAAAATGGCCTAAGAAAGCACTTGCATGAAGTCCAAAGGAAGCATCCATGCACACACATGAAACCAAACAGGAAAGAAAACTTTATTATGACACCCAACTATTTCAATAATCAACAAACAATGCGTTATCCAAGAATGCACCATTATTGATCTATACCATCTACTTCAACAGGCAAGATTTTTCTACCACAGATGAGCCGCACCGGGCTCACACCCATCCACAGAGCCCGACAAATGAGCCCCACCAACGATTGAGCATGCAGTGATACAAAACATGAGTTTTGTAGTCTCAATTAGGAAGATAAATAAAAATTGCATCAAGTAGCAGGTAGGCTGTATACTACATACATAAACTTGGCTCGGATTTGATGGCATGTGAAATTTGAAAAGTTTCAATGTAATTAGATACAGAAGATGTAGGATTTGTACCTCTAGACAACCATATATAAGCAAGACCTTTAGTTACATAGAGAAGGAAAATGTATTGCCTATAGAAACAACAATCACATCCAAAAAACATAAGAATCAAGACAGAACAGACTCCAGTGCCATTTGTCCATATCTGATGTTTTCCGGTTAAAATAGATAGCAGAGAGGGAACCAGGGGCTTACCAGCAGAGATGCAGGAGTGAAAGAAGAATTGATGCCACTGGAGGGGCGGGGCGGGAGGCATCAGAGTGGAAGAAGAATCCCCTGTGCACACTCTATCGCGCACCACCAATGCACATCAGGGAACCAAACCTAGCAACCACACATGACGACTGAAATGAGCCATGTCATAATCACTTTGATCAATATAAAGCATGGAATCCAACAAAAATGTCTGGGCTTTGTCCAGAGCTACACAAAAATACGCATCCATCGCTTTGTTCAAAGCTACAGTATAGTTTAGTTGTGTGCTTGAACCCCGCATTTATTTATTCTAGTACAGTATAGTTGTGTGCAGGGCATCCAGGTTCCTAGTAACTGATAACTTGTTGATCTTTCTTAGTGGGAGAAATCTCTGATGGACCCTAATACCATCTATTCTTTTATTGATTTGATTGATGGGATGCACTTGACTGTAAGAAAATTAGATTAGATGATATGCCTAGCAAAGAAGAAAAATAGAAACCTGAGAGGCACTAAGCATAATTGTTGGTGACAACAAACAAGGCTAGCAACAGTTGTTCCTGAAATAGATCCCAAGACCTAACTTTGTTTGTGCGTCTACATGCATCATGATCAGGGAGGGAACCAAGCCTTCATAAATGCATAGTAAGGTAGGCTAAACCTGCTGCTGGAAGTAAGATAGTGACTGTCTCAATGCAAGTAAATCTTGCTTCTGTGTCATTCATAACCAGCCTCCATGATCTAACTGAATCAATCAACTTACCTTAACCAGGATTAAGAGTAGAACAACTGAATGCGGCAATAAAAAAATAGAGAGCTAGCTTGTATTAGAGATGAGAAGGGGGGATAATAGTATTGAAGTGACAAAACGATGTTTCGATTATCTCCGCCCTTCTCTGGATCTGATCTAAAACAGAGCAATATCTAGGGAGCCTTGATGCAGAAACTCAGCAAGCCATTTTTGAGGACTCGGTGTTCTCACAACCTACATTTGAACTGATTATAATTAGAAAAAGATCCATCAACATATCAGTATAGTAATAAAGGCAAAGGTGGGGTTGTGGGAGTAATGGGGGTACAGGCAGTAAAGGAATCTGAACCTTTTCCATGCCGCCTCATCATCTTCCTCTTGCTCTCTTCGCACCAATTTAGCAACCTCTAGCAACGAGAAGGAGTGAGCCTCACATCCAGCGCCTGCGGTGGGCGCTCCTCGCACAGATGTAATCTGCCCTCGCCGCTCCCAGGTCGGAATTAAGCACATAAAATGATACCTATGCAGAAAATCAGTGAGCAAATATATTTGAAGCCAAATAAATTAACTGTAAATTTTGAGTCGGTGACCTGGAACTCGAATATGCCAAACATTTGTAAACAAATAAATGGAAGATGTATGACTAATTGGAGTAAAATATACAGTGATTAACCCAAGAGTAATATTTGCAGATGTTTGCAGTGTAGTTGATCATGATGCACTACACAATATCAACATGCTACTGCTCTTTGATGCAACAATATTTTATTCATAACTTGTATTCCTTAGAAGCTTTTATTCAAAGTTAATATGGTTATGATGTTTCAGAAGTTACAGGACACACAAGAGCACTACAAAAAAATACACTTCCGTGATGATACGTGTTTGTCACAGTAGGTCGCGTTTTTTGTCATGCATGTACATTCATGACAAATTTATGACAGAATCAAGATAGTCATACCTGTGCTGTCGTAGAAGTGTTCCATGACATTACCAAAATTATCATCACGGAAGTGTCCACTTCCATGACGATAAATCGTGCGTCACAGAAGTGCTTTTGTCAAGGGTGACCGACACGTGGCATGCACCGTAACAGAACGCCGTTAAGCTATCAGGTTGGGTTTTGGATCCGATAACCCGTTAACAGCCCCGACCAATGGGGATTTTCCACGTGTAAAATCATCATTGGCTGGAGGAAACACGTGTCGGCTCACCGTTGGGACAGATGTCATCCGCTCATTGGACCGAAGGCGCCTATGATACGGCGACACGTGGCACGGCCCAACAGAGGCCCATTCCTGTGAAAAGGCCGGCCCATTTGACTTGGTCAAAAGGTGGCGGGCCGGCCCACGGAAAGCCTGTTAACGTCCTGTTCGCATATAGCCCATTTACAGCCCGCTAACCCAGGGCCCGTTACGCCCTATCCGAATTAGGCCCAGTAGCGTCATCTGGGCCGTACAATATGATTCAGCCCGTTTTAACTTCCGGCCCATGTGTGGCCCATGACTTCTTTCGGCCCATATGAGGACCTTTGTAACTCTTGGCCCATTAACGGCCCGTGGTGAAACTGGCCCGTAATGAATAGTGTATCACTTTATACCCATTAACGGCCTGTTATTCCATTGGGCCGTTTCCAGCCCAAGTTATCTTTCGGCCTTCTCAGGGCCCATTGATTCTTGGGCTCATTTGCAGCATTCGGTTACATAAGGCCCGTTACTGTCATTTTCTGCTTGTGGGCCAAATTCAGCCCGTCGTTACAGTCGGCCCGTTTGCGGACCGTTAATACGTTGGGCCATTTTCATGTCAAAAAAACCCGTTGGGCTGTTTTCATAGAGTTATCAAATACGGCCTATTAACGACCCGTTATGGTCCACGAATAGTATGGCCCATGATTGGCGAAATGATGATACGCCCCGTAGAAGGCCCATGGATCCTACGGCCCGTATGAGGCCCATGGATAGTACGGCCCGTAGAAGGCTCATGGATCATACGACCCGTAGAAGGCCCATGGACCCTATGGCCCGTAGAAGGCCCATGGACCCTAAGGCCCGTATAGAAGGCCGATGGATCCTACGGCCGGACGAAGGCCCATGGATCATACGACCTGTAGGAGGCCCATGGTTACAACAGTCCGTGTGTTGCCACGATTATTTTGGCCTAGTTACCAAAAATAGGCTATTGTGGCCACTAGAAAAAAAACAGAAAAAGAACTGCAGTGACTACAAGCAAACAACTAAACAAGACAATAAGGAAATAAATAAGCAAGCAATTAACGCTAGCCTATTACCGCTATTACACATATTAAATCCACTGGGCATCAAAGTTCGCCACCAGTGCAAATATAGGGAACAAAGCAGCACATTACATACACTGGCCGTCAAAATTGGCCACCAGTGCAAATAAACGCGGCAGCAAAACACGAGCATAACTGAAACAACTTCAGAAGAACTCAAGAAACATTATCCTGGGTATCCACCATGCTGGCAATAAGCTTAGCAAGCTGATTAGCTTTGTCCTGTTTGGCGCTAAAATCCTCCAATGCTTGATGTTGCACCAGAAAGTATGCATCTGAATGCTCCAGGGACTTCCGCAGTCCTTCCGCTTCTTGTCGCAGCACAGCTGATCGATGTCTTTCAGCTTGTAGTTGAGACTCAAGAAACCGAATTGATTCAGACAGTGAGTTTGAATAGCTTGTGCAAGCGGTAGTGGCCAGTAACTCGAACACTAAACCAAGACAGGACTTTGGGGTTGTCTCGTTGTCTTCAAGATAGTCTTCCTTAGCTGTTTTATCAGCTTTGTTGGAGACCAACAAGGATGTGTCACTATCCTGAACCTTATCTGCATTACTTCCTTTACCATTGCTTAATAAGGCACTCTTCCCCAATATTCTGTCAGCATTCTAAAAGAAGAAACAAGCAGACACATAACAAGTTTATCATGTACTAATATATGAAACTCATTTCGGTGAACCAGTTCATTAGTAAGGTGGACAGGATTAAACTACCAAGTCTTCTATTGCCAAGTACTAGTACATAATAAAAGCATCAAACAAACATATATCTATGTCCTATGGTCACTGCATTGTCTTGCCAAATCAAAATAGAGACACGGTTCAAATCATATCAGTTCAAGACAAAGCAGTAGTGAAAGAATACAAAGCGTGGGAAACTACACGGCACAACAAGATTTCAGATGGGTACCACGGGTCTACATGTAGAACAACACTATTGGCTCTGTTGTGATGCTAGTAATGTGCATGATATGAAAGTCAACTGTATACACAATTGAAATTGAAATCAACAGAGCTATTGATAAGAGCAAACCTGTTAAAGAAACATGCGTGAACATACCTGCTGTGCCATTGGAGTTTCGATTGGATCCTTCAATTTAAAAATAAGTTTGTATGAGTAAATACAGTGATACAAGAGCAAAGCAATCATAGTTAAAAAAGGCGCGCCTAAGCGAGCGCTTAAGCACGCCTAGGCTCTAGGCGTTGGCAAAACGCATTGCGCATAACTGCGCATAAGCATGCGCTTTGGTCAGTAAAGCGCAAGGCGGTGGCAAAACGCACAATTAACGCAACGCTTTTTTGAACTATGATAGCAATGGAATCTTAAATTAGAACAGTTGTTCTTCAGGTTAAGGCACTTGTTCTACATGAACAGAGTACAGTAAGACGCAAGAATATAATACTAAAAAGATAGAAAATGAGCTCATAGACCTTACCACATTCTTGGTTCAGGACCAGTACAGAACAAGGCGTTCCTAGTCATCGTCCAGTAAATGTGTCTCAGGAGACCGTAAGGGAATTTGATGAGTTTCTTTGCCGGTGAAGTACGTTTTCTTCAGGTAATTCCGATACTGCCACCAAGCATTCTTGAAGATAGCAGAGGTATTAGCACAGGTTACCTCATCCTGAGTTTCCAAATCGGTCCTTCTCTATAGAGAAAAATGGGAAAATTTGCTGTATTATAACCATCATGGAGGTAGGATGTATGGGACGAAGCAAAGGAATTGCCATGAATAACATTACTTACACATAAGTCCTGGATAAACACCTGCAACTGGCATTTTCCTTCATCTTCAGTATAATATTTCCAAGATGGGAAGATACGCACATACGATTTAACAACATCAAATGTGATAGATGCTAAACTACGACTAGCTGGTTGTGCTTCCTCCACAGGAATAGGCGTACTAACTGGTGGAGTTGGGGTTCGCCGTGATAGTACTGGCCCTTTGGGCACTGGAGCTGCCTTACTAACTGCTCTTGTTTGGGAGCTCTGTGGTGGAGATGGTGCTGTGTCAACAGGAACTGGGTTACTATCGGCTGGGGTTGGGGTTAGATTGGGTGAAGCTGGTTCTCTGTCCATCGCAGTAGGGGTACAATCTGCGAGAGTTTGGGTTATGTGTGGTAGGGCTGGTTCTTGTGCATGTACAACCGGGGTGCTATCTCCACCAAGAGGTAGCACTGTTTTATTTGAAGACCGTGTTTTTAGTCCGCTAGATACTGGCATCACCCGCTCCAATTCAAATGGCTGATAAACAGGAAACATAGTTGAATGTACAGACATTGTATGAGAGACAGATGCAATAGATAGTGTGGAAAAAAGAGGGCATGAAATAGTTGACATGTATATTGTTCAACTAAAACGGATAGCATGACATAATTTCACATATATGATGTCTATCTAAACTGGATAGCATAGCATAACATAATTCAAAGATATGATGAATAACTAAACAGGATCGCATGACATAATTCACCTACATGTTATCTAAGTAATCAGGATCGCATCATTTAATTCACATATGTGATTTATATGCTAAACAGAGGGCATTCGATATGATGTCTGAACTAAGAACATGGTGTTGAATATTGTGTATATGATGTCTAAACTATGCAATGCAAGACACCGTATGCATGATATGAGCAGTATAACCGTGCCAAGTAAGAGCATACACCTCAGTGGGGGAATAGGACTGGTCATCTGTCTCTGAATCCATCTCTGAGGAGCTATCGGGACCCAAGAAGAGATCTGCTTCGACAGGTAGCACTGTCTGCTCTGAAGGCCTTGTTTTCACTCCAGATTTTTCCATCTCCCACCCAAATGGCTGATTCATAGGAAGAGTAGTTTAATGTACAAACATTGTCGACAAATGGAAATGTAATGAAGAAAAGGATGGGCAAGATATCATTCAAATATATGATGCCTGGTTAAACAGGATGGCATTGCACATTTCACATATATTATGGCTGGCTAAAAGACATGAGACTGCATAATTCCCATATATGATATAGAAACTAAACAGGTGGCATTACAGAACATGTCTAAACTAAGCAGATGACATATATGATGTCAAAAGTAGGCACTGCAAGGCAACATATGCATGATATGACTAACATCATCATGCCAAGGTAGAGCAAACACCTTGGGGGGTAAATAGGAGTGGTCAGCGGCGTCTGAATCCGCCTCAGAACAGATATCTTCCTCTGGATTACAATCTGGAGAGGGGTGGGGAGGGTTTGCCATTGAACCCACCATGGAGCGATGTCTGCATGACATTGTATTGCCGCGCAAAACTCTTCTCTTTTTCTCTACATGTTCAGCATGATTGTGTACATATCTGACATGCATACGGAAAAAATATGGTGAGATTATGTAAGGAGAGCATGCAGAAATTTAGAGTGATGGTAACAACCAGTGGATCGACGTTTTTCCGTTGAACCAAAATAGCCCTAATGGATTGTCGTGAATGTATAGTAATAAGTGATGCAACAAGTGTACAACCTCTTTGCCGTAGCCGTGTCGACCTCAACATCATTGGGTTGGTCGCTGAAGCAGTTGAGGCAGAGGTGGCTGTCGGAGGTGTGGAGGGAGATCTGAGGAATCTGTAGACGGCGTCCAGGGCACTGCTCTGTTGTGATGGATCGTTTTGTCGTTGGAGCAGCTTCGGTGAGCCGTAAGACGTCAAGGTGAAGCAGCACAAGACAGACATCGTCAATCTCAAGTGGGATTCTAATAGCATCTTATATAGATGATGTAAAATGGATGTAAAATTAACATCACCAAAAACCACCTGACTACAACAGATGAGGTAAAAACTGTTGACTCTGAACTTAACTGTCGAAACTGAAATTTACTGTGGAATCTGAATGCTACTGTCGAAACTGAACGCAATGGTAGCAGAGAGGCACTTGACATGTAGTTTAGGGAGGGCCTGCAATTCATCTTCAACCTGCACCCCCCTGAGCCGTCAGCCACCACCGGCCGAACCGCCGGCCCCAGCGCCGCCTCGCCGCCCCGAAACAACTCGCCACCGCCGCCCCGGCCAGCCCTCTAGGCCCCCGCCCCCCTGAACCCTAAGATAGATAGTGGGGTACCTCTTCGGCGAGCCCCCGTCCCCACTGCGGGTGGTTCTTCCTTAACTCCGGCGAGCCCCCCAACCCCTGAAAATCGACTGACCCAAAAGTCGATTCAGTCGACTGAAGTGTGGCTTAATCGGAGCAGAGCAGCAGCACGAGCGAGGGGGAGAGCAGCAGCAGCAGCTGGGCGAGCGAGCGATCGAGCGAGAGCCGGAGCAGCAGCAGCAGATCCGGCTGGTATGGACGCTGCCGCCGAAGGGGCCTCGCACTGGGGGAGAGCCGCCATGGAGATGTTGCTCGTGGCGCCGGCTTCAAGGTAGCCGCTCCATGGGGGTGCGGGATGGAGCACCGTCGGCGCCGGGAGGTCGAGTTAAGGAGAAGGTGCGATGCGATGAGTGTACAACCTCTTTGGTGGCGCCAAGTAGGCCTCGGTTTCGTCCGAGGAGTCGGTGAGGATGTTGCGGTTCCGGTGGAGCAGGTTAAGGCGGCGCTGTGGGGATGGAGCAGCCGCGATAGACGAGGCGATCGTGGGAGCAGCTCCTTGGAGGTGGAGGGCGGGGCGGCTGAACCGGCGGGACGGCGAGATGGACGACGGATCCTCATCCGGGGAGGTGGACGAGGGACGTCGAGCTGTTGCGGTGGATGACGTCGTCGGGGAAGAGGCTCCGGCTGGGCAGCGGTGACGTGGCGGACGGAGGAGGGTGGGGTTTCGCGGCTGGAGCGGAGAGGTTATGGCGGCCTGGGATTTCGAATGGCGAAAAGGGGGCGATGGGAGGGGGTGAAGCATGACTTAGGGACGCGCTTGTCCAAAATGTAGGGTGTGTTACAAAAGTACCCCCCACCGATTTGAACTAGCGGCCCTTTCAGCTCAGGGTTAGAAGGGGGATTTTGCGTGTCGGGATTTGGCAGCTGGAGGGAGTTTTCGCGCGCGTTGTAATTTCGGGATAGCAAGGCGCGGGTTGTGAAGGCGCCAGTTTTGGGAGCATGATATCTGAATTTTCGGGATATAACAAGACGCGGGTTGAATTTTAGGGACAAGCCTAACGTGTAGTAATATTGTACTTGTACGTACCAAATCAATTCGCACTTCTCTCAACCAAAAAGAAAACAAAAAAAATAAAACTATTCACACCACACAAAGAGAGAGTCTTGCCCCGTTTTACTATACAAATGCTATTCAAAGCTACTCCCTCCTTCCATCTATATAGGGCCTAATGCGTTTTTTCGATGCTAACTTTGACCAAATATTAGAGCAATGATATATGACATGCAACTTACACAAAGCACACCGTTAAATTCGTCTGTGAAAGGTTCTTTCAATGATATAATTTTCACATTGTGCATGTCATGTACTATTAATCTTGTCAACAGTCAAAGGCGGTCTTAAAAATCTCATTACGCCCTATATAGATGGAAGGAGGGAGTATGAATCCATGTTATGTCCGATTAAATTTTTTCGCTTGCTGTATAATGCATGTAACCTACTCATACCAACATTTTAGTGCATTCCAAATGTCTATACTACCGCTGCAATTCGAACTAAATTTGAATTCGTTTCTCTATTTCAATAAGAATCTACAATCATGATTGTTGCCAACTTCAACCATCATAGTTTCCTTGCTATCCGCCAGATATAAATCGGACGGCCTATAATGCAGGATGGCAGGCACACCATCATCAACAACTCTGTTTTTTATAAGAGTAGAGATAAAATATATTAAATGTAGTATAACATGTTCATAACCACACCATGTGTATCACCGTTATATATATTCACACATGCGTCGGTTTGAAACACTATGATAAATTCTTCAAATAGCCGAATTCACTTTTTATAATGAAGTATATATGATCTCTATTCATCTTTTACACCCACACAACCCTCTTATCTTTGTAGCTAGCACTAACTTTCTCTTGTGCATGCACACGCCCGCATCCCTCTCACCCTCCCTCAGCATTCTCTAGCTCCATCGCGCAAATTCGTCTTTTCACTTTAGGTCGTTCACCCACGGTGTGTGTAGGCCCCCCAGCTCCTTATTTACGGCACACATCGATCGATATGCCTCTCTAGCCAGGTGTGCCTAGCACAAACACAAGCTTCCCCTCTTCTCTTGTCACCGTACATGCCTCACACCCACCACTCTTTTCATCGTTCTCGTACTCGCACACTCCTCCCCCCTCGATATAGTATGCCTCTCGTACCACCTCCTACATGCATCCCTCTCTCTCTATCCTTCTCCTCGTGCCTCATTTGCTTCTAACACACACATGCATGTATACCGATCGATCTCCCAACATATACCTAGATCGAATTTAACTACCCCCCCATCGATCGACGTACCTCACAAGTTATGTCTCTCCTTTCTCTAACAAAGGGTGATTGATCTTCCTATGTAGTTACGTCTGCTTACCACAGCCACATCGTCCCCCCTCATCATTCGTGCATGCCTCCTGACCCGTCTCTCACACGCACGTGCACAGACAACAAGCAGCCATCTCGTCTCGTATTGATATTGCGGGCGTGCCCTCCGTTTGTCTAGCAAGCCTATCCCACCATTTGTTAGAAGCAACTTCACTACCACCCCCTCCAACACTCTAGCTCTGTCTCTCTCCCAACCTTATTCCTCTCCTGCACATATGCATGGATGCCGATCGATCTCCCTTAATACATGAGGCAGATCGATCTCCTTAATACATGAGGTAGGCCTCTCTCCTCCTCCACACATATACCAGCCATTGTACCTCTATAGTTAATTGGGCCTCCCTCTTCCCCCACCACACACCGATAGTCGAGCGCTGCAGGTAGGTATCCATGCCACAGAGACAAACTGCACATGTCCCATCTCACGTTCCAGTAGGCCAGCCACTCTATATCTTTGACGTGGGCACACACAAATTCGATGGCACTCTATCAATCGCGCGCGCGCACACACACACATCATCCCTCTCTTCGATTCTATGGACACCTCAAGCCGATGATACCTCCACTCTCTTCTCGTTGATCGCCCCCTCTATATATATGTTATATCCAGGACTCTATTTCACACACATTGCATATGTTACATTTTTTGATTGACCCCCCCCAAAAACTCTCAAGAACCCACACACTATATCTCTCTAGGTTTGTATCTCTCTCACACAACCCCACGTAGGTGGTGTACGTATACAAGAAGAGAATAGGTGCACCGTGCACGTACTCACGCTTCGTGCCCAGCCACACCCGCGCGGGTACACGGTGGAGCTCATTTCTTTACGAAATGGCAGCCCACGTGCTAATTTGAACGCCTGTAGCGGTTGTTTACCTAGGGAGGTCGTGTACCACGCGTGCACGAAACAAAGTTCGACTTGACGCGTTGCTGCGTTATTTTTAAATAAAGTTATAGCGCTCAATGGCACGTACACAGAATATAAAATGATTTTTATGGAGAAAAAGGTAGTCCGCTCACTATATACAATGGAGCCTGCCTGCCTGGTTTGTCACTCTTCAGAGTATCTCACACAAGGTTGCGGTGGCCTCTCTCTCTCTCTCTCACCGTTGGTCACTGATCCGGCCGCATCCCGTCCGCCGGGGGAAAGGGAGTGCGGTGGCCTCTCTCTCTCTCACCGTTGGTCACTGATCCGGCCGCATCCCGTCCGCCGGGGAAAGGGAGTGCGGTGGCCTCTCTCTCTCTCACCGTTGGTCACTGATCCGGCCGCATCCCGTCCGCCGGGGGAAAGGGAGGAAGTGCATCGTTTCTCCGTTTGACGGCGCCGAGGCAGCACGTCCCGATCTGTGGTACACGCCGTGTTCTCTGACCAAGCTCCGGCGCGGCAGGGCCTACGCCACCTGCTCGCAGATTCCGCCCGCCGCCGCTCACCTAGTTACATCCCGACGACCTCCAGGTATCCCCTCCGGCCTTGCTCCACTGCCCGTCTTCCCACGTCGCTGCATGTGGATCTTCCATAGTTCTTTGCCCAAAACGTAGCTCGTCCGGCGTACTTTCCATATTGCATTCTTGTCCTCACACTGTTTTAGACAAACACAACCGTGTTGTTATATATCTTCCCTTAGGACAAGGAATATGCTTCTTTTTTGTCGTCGCATGTGTCATCAACTGTTATTGGCCAGTAATTGTTTCCTTTCTACTCGTTGCTATTGCGACCTTTTGGTGAACTGCACAAATCACTTTTTTCTTAAGAGTGTTTTGTGCAGTTGTACTAAAATGTCACACGGGCAACGTCTCTACATTTCAGTGCGACTGCACAAAGGGAGATTGGTTTTGCTCTATCCTCCTCATCCAACTCCGAGCCTAATCTTCTCCAACTAGTTAGTCTTAAGAGAGAGTGCAAAGGTGACCGGCTTCTATTTGTGTGTTTATTGTTTCATCAGCAGTCCTCTATTATCGTAATCACACTTAATATGTTTGGAACAGGGACGCTTAGCTCTATTTTAGTGGAACTGCACAAAATGATCGGAATGTTGCATGCTTCAGACAGCTACTTTTTTTCCCAACATGCCTTGTTGATTTAGACAGAGCTGGGGGGACGTTGCTGCCAATGAAAGCATGGATCAATTTTAATTTAACACCTTCTCACAACTCTGTCTTCAGTTGTGATGTAATTATTAGCTCTGATCTGCTAATAATTGACATGCATTAGCAAGGATGTTAGTTTTTTATTGTTTCCGAAAGAGCATCGATGGCAAGACACGCGAAACAAAAGCTGAAAGCTCACACCATTGTACAATTTCATGTCGCTGGAAAATTATTTGTATAGTACGTCAATTATGTAAACAAATGATGGAAGCTTGATAGCATTGCCAGAAGCCTCTTCATCATCCGGGCCCATGTGCCATGCACAAAATTATACTCCTTCGTTCCTAAATATTTGTCTTTTTACAAATTTCAAACGGGCATATTTTAGAGTGTAGATTCACTCATTTTGCTTCGTATGTGTACTCCCTCCGTTCCTAATATTCTATTCGTCTTTCTAGAGATTTCAACAAGTGACTACATACGGAGCAAAATGAGTGAATCTACACTCTAAAATATTTCTATATACATCCGTATGTGCCAGTCCATTTAAAATCTCTATAAAGACAAATATTTGAGTAGTCACTCGTTGAAATCTCTAGAAAGACAAATACTCCGGAGTATATTTAAGAACCGAGGGGGTAGTGCACAACCGCATGGGAGACTCAGCCCGGTCGTTGCACCACATTAATAGTGAGTAATGAGCAGTCAAATCATAAGCCCCACCTTTCCCACTGTAAGTTGCTCTGAAGAAGCAACCATCAATATGCTCTTCTTTGAATCCGCTCATACTACTCCATCCGTCACTGTTTATACAGCGCGCTTCAGAAAAAAGAAAAAAATCCGTGGGACCAAGGCGACTAGCGATCGGCCTGAAAAATAGCATTGGTAGTTATAGCACGGCGTCTATTACTAGAGGGAATAATGCGTACACACATGCATGCAGTGCTTCCACCCCGGGTACACACATGCATGCACTTACTTCACTCCGTAGTAGTACAGTACATGGAGAGAAAATAGTGGACTTGATTGCGGTTACCACGCCCTAATTAATTGAGCATTAAACCAAACGCGTCTAAAGTCTCTCTGGTGGTGGAAATGCATTGAGAGAAATGCATCATAATGAAGCGCGCCCTGTAAACTGTGACGGAGGGAGGAGTAGTATGAAGGTGCAAAACCAAGTACGTGTATGGGCAGTCGGTCAACGCACCTCCTCTTGGCATATCACTGACATGTGGGACAGGAGTGTGAGCAAACCAATCTCAATTGACGGCAAAGAGCCAACCCGCCGTTCCTTGAGAGAGACGAGGAGCGAGAACACACAGACGGGCTCGCACGGAGGCCAAGATATATTCGAGCATGGTTGGTTGATCGATATCATTCATTACATGTTGGGTTGCCATTTTCCGCCCTTCTCCGGAATAAACGTGTACTTTATCAGAGATAAAAAAATAAGAGTACAGACGCTCCACCATGCGGTTCTAGTAGTAGTACTACTCGTACTACTGCGCTTGGCTCTTCGCCTCTTCGTGAAGTCGAACAATGATGGTACTCTGCATGTTGGGTACTACAGTGTATGCCTCTGACAATCTGACACCGAATGGACTGATGCATGTCCACCAAGGGTAGGTTGCATTAGTCAAAAGGCGTAAGCGAGCTTCACCTTGTCCTGCAAGCTTCTCCGCGTTCTGCGAGTTGACGAGACACACCAAAAAGTAGTGCTAGTCCATACTCCCTCCTTTCCGGTTAATATGGCTTAATCTTTTTTGCGGGTAAATGAGAGAGCTTTATTCATATATAAGCATTCTTAGGACAATCAGCCAAGACACTGGTCACTAGGAAGTGAGGTACCCCGCAAAAAAAGAAGTAGGAAGCGAGGTGTTTCATCAAGCCAGCTCTCGGCCACATTCAAAGTGCAGCAAGCACGGCTCGCACGAAGATGCGCCGCACGGTTCGCATGAAGATGCGCCGCAAGGTTTGCTGACCTGTTTACTTTGCGCTTGGCTGTTCGCCTATTCGGGAAGTCGAACAATAATAGCACTAGTAGTATAGTGTATGCTTCTGGCAATCTGACACCGAATTAATTGTTGCACGTCCACCGCCTGAGCGAGGGAGAGCTTGCATTAATCAAAAGTTTCCACTTGTCCTGCGAGCCACCGCGCGCAAGCTTCTCCCGTCCTGCAACCTTCTCCTCGTTTGGCAAGTTGACGGGACACAGCAAAGTAATGCTAGTCCCTACTGCCTCCTCTCCGGTTAATATTGTCTTAATTTCAAACGAGATAAATACATTGTCTGTCACTGTATATTTGTAAAAATACGGTCAGTGGACTTCATAATATGCTCATTGCGCTCAATATATATATATTTTTCGGTGTTTATACGGTCACTAGCTCACCCTGACTGAGTATGTGTGTGCATGCACGTGTAGGTTGAGCACTTGAGCGTGACCGTGTGTGTTCCGTCGTGTGCTCAGACATGCATGCATTAGGGCGTTGCGCGCGTTTTTGCGTCCATGTGTACGTGTGACTGTTGCATACACGTAGGGGGAGTACGTGTAGGGGCCACTAAGGAGCACTCAAATCATACAATAAGTTAGTCGGAAGAAGCAACCATCATTTCACTCTTGAATGACACGTACGCAATATAAAATGACACGTATGTTTTTTTTGCTTTCTCCTGGTTTCCTGACATCACGGTCCCACACCATTGTCAACCTATGTAGTCAATATAAACGAGAGAATTGCACAAGGTGCGGCCGACAGCTGGGACCAAGCAGCTCGAGCAGTATTTGTGTTTTTTAGGCGTGAGCACTGCAGAGTTTTTCTTGGAGATGATTTCGTTGTTGTTCAGAGGAGAGCAGGGTATTAACTGGGCGGGCTGTGGCCCGTCTAGCCCAGGCCAGATATCCAGCCTAGATACTAATTTTTTCAAGATGAAAAAGGCTAGCCCAGCTATATGTCTTTTTGAGGAATACCCAGGCAAGGTCAACTTGTTATACTCCGCCCCGCTGGGCTGCAAATCTTTCCTAGGAGGGATGCATTAGGCTTAACAGGAAAATGGGCTTTAAAAATAATAAATGGGATGTAATTACAAAAACTGGGCAGTAACTATAAAAAATGCACCAAACACGAAATTAGTTTATAAAATATTATTTATGGATTTTGAAAATCTTAAATTTTCATTGTTGCGCGCGCAATGTTTCGTTGGATTTTTACGTAATACAAATTTATATTTAATCTGACTAGAAATTTCGGGATAAAAATATTTCGGATCCCATCAAAATGTGGGAAATTTTATTGAATTCTGTCTTCAACGATTGGTTGAAATTATTAATCGTTGTCCTAGCTAGAAAATGGGTTGTACTTTTAACAAACTGTAAATGGGATATTGTAAATTCCATTAGAATTCAAAAATGGGTTGTACATTCTTACAAAACGCAAATGGGCTATAAGTTCTCTGCCACACACTTGTGGGCCTACTAAGTGACTCGTCCCCTAAAAAAAATAAGTTGACGCGTATGCAAGGCTTTGTCAACTTATTATAGTCAACACACGGTTCTAGCAGCAGTGGCCGTTGGATGTCTATCCAACGGATGTCGTGCTTCTTCTTCAATCTCGGATATTCTTAGCTTCGGCCGCCCAAAAAATGATTCCTGCCCCTGACATCTGGGGCGCACCGTTTTGGAGGCTGACCTGTGGGCCTACTAAGTTGGAGCGTATCAAGGGCTTTGTCAACTTAGTCAATATAAACAATTCTAGCTTCAGTGACCGTACGATGTCCATCCAAAGGCCGTAGTGCTTCTTCAACCTCTGGTCTACTTGGTCCAGCCGCCCAAAGCAGCGCCGGTCGTGCCGCCTGCTCCTGCCTCCCGTGGCCGGCTGTGCTGCCGCGGAGGCCTCACCGCCCCCATACTACTCCCATCGCTGGCCAGGCCATCCCTCCACTCACCCACACCCCCGTTATTCTGCGGCGACGGCAGCCTCACACCGCAGCCGAACCAGTGAACCCTCGTACTCCTCTCCGCGCGGGCTTCCACTGCTGCGTCTTCCCCGGCTCCGCGTCGTCCCCTTCCTAGGCCTCGCCGTCGTCCACCGCCCTGGTGCTCTCGGCGCGGCGTGGTCAACGTGGTCAACGACCGACTTCCATCGGA
Source organism: Triticum aestivum (assembly GCF_018294505.1). Classification (NCBI taxonomy): domain Eukaryota; kingdom Viridiplantae; phylum Streptophyta; class Magnoliopsida; order Poales; family Poaceae; genus Triticum; species Triticum aestivum. Next base: position 28,971,553 of record NC_057799.1, read on the forward strand.
AGAGTACTGTACGTGGAGAGGCTGACAGCTGGGTCCACGGCGGCCGCAAGGAAGTGCCTCCTTATTACGCGCAAAATAATTATTCCTCCACCTGACAACGGGGACCCACCGGACGGGCCACCAGTATTTTGCGAAAAATCGTTTCCCCCTGACTGCTGGGACCCACCGATGGGCCACCGTATTTCGCGAAAAAACATTCCCCCCGCTATCAGCTCGGACCCACCGGAAGTGCCTCCTTATTACGCACAAAAAAATGAATACTCCCCCGGCTAGCTGGGACCCACCTTGCTGGGAGGCTGACTTGTGGGCCTACTAAGTTGACGGGGACGAAGGGCTTTCTCAACTTAGTCAATATGAACGATTCTAGCTCCAGTGACCGTACGATGTCCATCCAACGGCCGTAGTGCTTCTTCAACCTCTGGTCTTTTTGCTCCAGCTGCCCAAAGCAGCGCCGGTCGTGCCGCATGCTCCTGCCTCCCGTGGCCGGCTGTGCTGCCGCAGAGGCCTCACCGCCCCCTACTATTCCCACCGCTGGCCAGACCATGCGGCGACGGCAGCCTCACACCGCAGCCGAACCAGTGAACCCTCGTACTCCTCTCCGCGCGGGCTTCCACTGCCGCGTCTTCCCCGGCTCCGCGTCGTCCCCTTCCTAGGCCTCGCCGTCGTCCATCGCCGTGGTGCTCTCTGTGCGGCGTGGTCAACGTGGTCAAGGAACGACTTCCATCGGAAGAGTACTGTACGTGGAGAGGCTGACAGCTGAGTCCATGGCCACAACCTAGTTTTTTTGTGATTTGCCAAGTAAGTCGCTTTGTCAGGCCTGTTGGGCTGCAAATCTTTCAAAACGAGGAGAGCTTTCATTCGGCTGGCCGAGAAAATGGCCCATCAGTAATGAGAAATGGGCTGTACATTTTTAAAACACATCAAACCGGCAATTAGTTTCAAATATCTTTTTTTTTTCATTTCAAGATTTTAAATTACATTAATTTTTATGCGTGGAGAATTTGTTGGAGTTTATATTGATATACATTTATTTTTAAAATCAGTTTGAATGTGAGTCGAAATTTCGGGATTAAAAACAGTTCGGACCGCATCGAAATATGCAAAATTTCGTATAATTTTTTAACCGTGGCCACAATATGGGCTGTAATGCTAACAAAAAGAATATGGGCTCCAAAAAAACCTTAAGAATTAGCAAATGGGCTGTAAATTATTACAAATAATGGCAGATGGGCTGTATGCTGTTTTCCACCGATTTGAGGCTTTCCTAAAAAAAAGGTTGACACACAAGCACTGACTGTTGGATGTCCATCCAACGGCTGTCGTGCTTCTTCTATCTCTGCTCTTCCTACTCCAGCCGCTCAAACAAGCGCCGGCGGGACTGCCTGCTCCCTCCTCCCCGCGGCCGGCTGTGCTGCCGCGCAGGCCTCACCACCCCACCGTACTCCCATCACTGGCCTAGCCATCCCTCTACTCACTCACACCTGCTATTATTCTCCGGCGACGGCAGACGAACCAGTAAACCCTCGTACAGTCGTACTCCCCTCCGCGTGGGAAACAACTGCCGAGTCTTCCCTGCCTCCGTGTCGTCCCCTTCCTAGGCCTCGCCGTCGTCCACTGCCGTGGTGCTCTCGGCGCGGCGTGGTCAATGTGGTCAACGACCGACTTCCATCGGAAGAGTACTGTGCGTGGAGACGCTGACAGCTGGGTCCACGGTCGCAGTAAGGAAGTGCCTCCTTATTACGCGCAAAATAATTATTCCTCCACCTGACAGCGGGGACCCACCGGACGGGCCACCGTATTTCGTGAAAAAAATGTTTCCCCCTGACTGCTGGGACCCACCAGCTACACCTTCGCACGCAAGGAAGTGCGTCCGGGCAAAAAAACAAAATGATTCGCCCCCCTGACTGCTGGGACCCAACAGCTACATCTTCGCACGCAAGGAAGTGCGTGACAGTCGGGACCCACCTGGTCGAAGCGTACGTAGTGTTGTCATTCTGGTCGCGAACGTGTACGTACATATATACTGGTGGATGTAGAGGCGCGCACGTGTCGTAGTAGAGGCGCGCACGTAGCATGTACACGTACGTACAGCGGCCAGGGTGCAAGAAAGAAAATACGGCCACGTATGTGTACATACGGGCGGGGTCTCGAACGCCTACTCGCGCATACGTATGGCGAGGGCTCGTTGACATGGCTGGGTCGGAACGGAGAAACAGCGTCATCGTCGTGTTCATGGGGAGGCAACGGAATGCGTCGTGTTCATGGGGAGGCAACGGAATGGGTCGTGTTCATTGGGAGGCAACGGAACGCGTGGGAGCCAACCGGCAGGGTCGGAACGGAATGTGTGGTCGTGTTCATCGGGAGGGCTTGGACGGAACAGGCGATGGAAACGAGGCCTGGCGTACCGCACAACGGAGGAAACGGACCTCCTACATTTGGAACGGGGTCCTGTTGATCGGGAGGGGTGTGGCGTACCGCAAAACAGAGGAAACAGACCTCCTACGGTCGAAACGGGGGTCCTGTTGATCGGGAGGGGTGTGGCGTACCGCAAAACGGACGAAACGGACCTCCTACGATCGAAACGGGGGTCCTGTTGATCGGGAGGGGTGTGGCGTACCGCAAAACGGACGAAACGGGGGTCCTGTTCATCGGGAGGGGTGTGGCGTACCGCAAAACGGGACTCCACGGGATACTGTTCATCTCCACCTCGACCTCCTCTAGCCTCCACGGGCTACCGTCGACCTCCTCCAGTCTCCACGGGCTCCTGTTCATCCAGCCTCCACCGCACGCTACTCCACCAGCTACTGTTCAACCACCCCTCCACGGGCACCCCTCCACCGTCTACTGTTCATCCAGCCCTCCACACGACGGGGTCCTGTTCAACCACCCCTCCACGGGCACCCCTCCACCGTCTACTGTTCATCCAGCCCTCCACACCACGGGGTCCTGTTCAACCACCCCTCCATGGGCACCCCTCCATCGTCTACTGTTCATCCAGCCCTCCACCACACCATGGGGTCCTGTTCATCCAGAGGCAACGCCACCGCTCACTGTTCATCCACCCCCCCCCCCCCCCGCGCAACGCTCACTGTTCATCCCAGAGGCAGCATCGATCGGCTTCAGTTAGCAGCAGTAGCGAAGGAATCACTCAATCAGGTTCTGTTAACAGCCATCGATCGCTCGGGTTCAGTAACGCGTAGCCTGTAGTGCAATCGCTCGGGTTCAGTTAGAGCCCAACGCCTCGCTCGGGTTCAGTTAGAGCCAACGCCTCGCACACACGCGCGTACGTGTACGAGAGAAACGCGCATCGCTTGGCCCCCGACCTCCCACCGTAACCGGGAACTCCCCGAAATTTTCCTCGCCCTCGCTTCTACCACGGTTTTTTCCATCATGGACGGCCCAAAGAATGTCATGCAGCTGCGTCTCCGGCCCACCCAGGACGAAAAGCCCATTTTCTGTCATGATTTTTTGTCATAGAAGTAGGAGCCCACCACATCTATGATGATACCAGGTTTTGTCACAATTATCATCATAGAAGTGTCATATGTATGACAGGAAAAAAATTCGTTCGGCCCAAAATGTCACGGATGTGTCTTTTTTTTGTAGTGGATGCACATCAACTACGGATTTGTGGACTGGGTAGATACTTGTATGTTTTTTGTAAGAAAGCACGTATCCAAGGGGGAGCACCCACGGGTGGCGCTGGCGAGCGCGCGGTCGGCTATGACCACCTCGACCCGCCACTCACTCCGGTGCTGCATCCAGGAACGAGCATGCAGCATGGTATCCTCTCGGCACTTGGGAGGATGCATCTAACTCACATCCCAGCACCATAAAAACTACAGAATTGACCATTCATTCATATCAATCAAGTGATGAGATAATCAGAATCATTGCAGTTTAAGAGACCATGGACCATATGCTATTCCAGCCCCTAGTATCTTGAAATTCAACTTTGGGACAGCAACATCCATATGTCAGAATCAGCAAAGCAACCTCGATCAACCGGGACGGGAGATCATAGTAACCTGACATGTTATCAGCTCATGGCAGTCACCAATAATAGCAAATCCTAACCCTAGAACAGCAACAAATCGAATGGCAACAGAAGACCTAGGTGAGCACCGGGAGATAACAAATCAAACTAAAAAAATATTATACAAGAGTAGCGGTTCCTAGATGATGGATGCAGTAGCAGTCAGAGAGAGAGAGAGGGCCTGGAGTAGAACTGCAGCCGAGCCCTGCCTAGCGATGGAGGAGAAGGAGGGGCCACGGGGGAGCACCTGCAGTCAGCGTAGAAGGAGGAGTGACGGGGGAGCCACATTGAGCGCCTCCGGCGGGTGCTCCTCGCCCTACGCCTCTACCCCCGCCGCTTCGGGCCGCAGCCGTGCTCAACAACGCCCCGCCGCGCCCGGGCTCAAGCTCGACCACGGCCGCCGCCGAATAGGAGCAAACAAGGCGGTGCTTCCCGGAGGTGAAGGAGTCGGCAGGCCGGTGGCCGGCGGCGCGGGGGGGGGGGGGGGAGAGAGGAAGAGCGTGCGCTTTGGAAGGGGAAGGGGAAGGGGCGGCGGCGGCCCCCCCTCCATGAACAGGAAGAGGGAGGAAGACGATTGGGGAGAAACCCTAGGGATATTGGGCTTTTATACCACATAGGGAAATTACGAAAATGCCCTCGGTGGGGGACGGGAATAACGGCGGTGACATGAGATCTTTACAGCGGGGGGTGAAACTATTCATTGTAGCAGTAACTCTAGGTCGATCCTACGGCCCAGCTCCTCCCACCTCTCGATCCGACGCCCGAAAACGCATCAAGCGACTCGATCCGACGGCCGACAGTGGCTAAGCTCTGAGAGAGCTCATGTTCTCCCTAGATACTTATATCAGGACTAGATAGGAATCGCGCCTTGGCGTGAGGTGCCTGGCCCAACGTATTGTTCAAACGTTTAAACAAAGCATTTAGTGTTGCCAACCAGGAATAGAAAGATTCCTGGCAATGGATCAACACAGTACAATTGCCAAATGAGAATTAGAATGATTGCTCAGGATATATCAACCCAATACGTTACATCAGTAGCATGGCATGTTTTGTTAAAGCAATAAAAAAGGCAGTAAAATCAGATATACCAAAAGCAAGTAAAGTAAGATACTCAATAGAACAGTTAATCTCAAAGTTCATGACAATGTAGGAATATATATTTGGTTCTAAAAGTAAGCCAAGACAATGGTTCCTCATAAAATAGATACAACAGTTGGGTGCAAACGACATACCAAGATAAGAATCCTATATAGTTCTGCTAAAGCTCCAGCAGTGCATTAGTGCAACTAATATGAAGTCAACATAAAGAATTTTATATAATTCTTAGAGCAGGGCACTCTTACAGAAGGCAAGGACAATCCGACAATAGTTCACAGAGCACATCTCAGTAGCTAGTGGCAGCTTCTGTCCTGAAGATTATGCCCCACCAACTCAATATAATAACCATCAACTTTGTCGATTTATCCATGGCACAAGTAGGAGGAAAGGCATCTGCCATCACACTATCAATCTAATCTGAAAAGGAGGACATGTATCTCACATCATATAAGTAACCTTTAGCAAGCTTGTCTATCATGTCAAATGCCTAATCGAGTCTGAGCCTTAGATAACCAAACACTCGGTAAATTTGCCCAGCCGTTTGTATTTCAGATCCTTCGCCACAGTGTTTGTGGCGCTCTCCATGTACCTGACGGCCTCAAAAGCCGCAGAATCTTCCCCCATTATCTCATTAGGAGAGAAAACACAAGTAATCGACATTTGCGTTGGACAGGTCCCGCTGTTTTGGACAGTGGTGTTGAAAAGACACTTATATGAAGCAAAGGTAGGACAGAATCTTCCCCCATTATCTCTTATTTAGTGTGATTAGATCATGAATGGTTATAATAGTGTATCAAGACACTTATATGAAGCAAAGGTAGGAGGAATATGTGTAAGAATGTGAACTGGAGTTAAACCGATATAATCATGCAACGGTATTTTCCTCAAAATTTAAACGTATAAAGAGAGAAACAAAAATCAGCGGATAGAAAGGAATCGGCGTGCCGAATCACATTGTTGTTATATGAACATGCACGAAGTCAAACAGGAGATTATTTATCATCACCTTACTTTGGCAATAACACTCGTCTCTAATTGCTCAGCCTTCAACATGGTGATCTGCTCAACATCATAAATCCATCTGCAATTACAACAGCCAAGCATAGGCATCCGAATAGGTGGAGGAAGTAAATGTTTGATTAGATAGACGGCAGCCGGTAGTAAAGACCAGTCTCTAATCAGCCTTCCAACACATGCATGTATATGCTCTGTAGGACAGGGAAAGTTCAGGTAGTGGAAGATACATATGTAAATAAATCAGAGGAGACCCAAACTTTTAATCCTGATTCGATGGCAACACACACGCCCACACACATAGGCGTCTTTGCCATGAACAAAAAATGAAAAAAAAGTCAGCTATATTACTAAAGAGTGACAAAGGACAATCATCTACATTTAAGCCTTGCTTATTAGCCAATTTAAGAATCAGCCTCCTATAAGGCTATAAGTACCAATGAGCCAGGAAAAAACAATATCTACCTTTTTATAAAACGAGAGAAGCAGTGGACCAGCGGCTCGAGATGAAGTGGACCAGTCCAAATTTCCATGTTGCAGAACAGAGTGCAAACTAAGACTGCAGACATTTATTCAATATGGAACCAACGATAAGCTGGATTTGAGGCCACAGAGGAAAACCTGAAATAGATATGAAACAAATACATAAGGAACCACATAAATATATTGACACACTTACAACCTGCAAGACTCTGGGCATGAAATGAACACACAAAAACATTTCTGAATTGCAGTGGAGATATATTTATTTGTTCCATTACCACCTCTCGTGCAGAAAAGTACATGAGAAACTACATTGACTCCTATTTCCTAATGGATGCAATTAAGTTTTATATTTCATTTGTCCTGGACTGTAAGTAAGTTTGATATCCAAAAGTGATATTTTGAAGAAAATGTTGTACTGAATAGTGTGATTTCAAATGCTTTTGCATGCGTTAGTTTAAGAGCATCAGGGTCTAAATAGTATGCTAAATCGAACTGTGAGGGGATTTTGATAGTTGTGCTAGACAAAACATGTATGATAAACCCATGATCCCACATGATGACCAAATGGGGTGCCCATTTGTGAGCTGCTACTTTGAAATGTAACAAGGTCTCAAGCTCTTCTAAACTAAAAATCCCCACCTCACACCAACATGACATCTGTGTCACTCAAGATTCAACAGGTCCGGTCCGGTCTGACCCTATTCTTGGACCCGTGAATCTATTAGGATAAATGTTAGGTATTGGTGCCTTTGTACGGAGAGAACAATGACAAAACAAGTCAACCATGGAGGCAGAAACCATTTGTTATTTTCATTCAAAATGAACTATGAAGCAAAAAACAATATGTCCAGCCCCTGTTGGATACATTTATCATGGAACATACTGTAAGTTATATGAATCTGAGTTGTATGGCAATATTCTTGCTGTTGTGTAATGCAGTCTAATTATGATGTTTTGGCAGTATAGAGGAAACAAAACCGATCAAAATATAGTACTACATAATTACACTTGTTAATACAGAAGCTAATACGATGTTTTTTCTCATGTTACTGCTCTGGCCTCGAGAGAGGACTGAAGCAAAGCTGAACTGTTTGGAGACTTAGCGCCAGGAAACAGGTGATAAAAGAGTCCGCCAAAAGAGTCCTTGTTTAATGATACCGTGTCCTACATAAAACCAATCAAGAGGACATTAGCACACATCAGTCCAGCCCCAGTTTGTACTGATAATCAAATTAAACATCAGGGTCTGAGCTCACCGGCATGGCACTATCAGAGTTGTTGTGGACACACCTGTGTGAACAAAATGACATGGCCAAGTAGCTAGCATGGCTATAATAGAATCTATGCAATGGTGACACCTTCCTATGCTTCTCCATCCTTGCCAGCAGTCCACACAACCCAACCATGGAGGCACACATCCCAGCCAAACCAAAGCAGCAAACCTATACACAAAAGCACCCAAAAACAGGCAAAAGATGGTTACAGGAAGAGTTGAGATGAAAGAAAAGGAAGAAGGAGGAGGCCTCACTACCTCGGTGAAGAGCTGCCAGGTCAACAAGCGAACATGTGGGTGTGTGGTGGAGCTCCTCGGCCACAACACCCGCCACCCGCTTCTGCCACTTTGCTCAATGTCCATCCTGATTCCCCATAGGCCAGCAACCATAGTATGAGAAGGACAAAACCACGGATTCCACAAAGCTTCTCCAGATATGAATCGTGGTGGTGGTGGGAGATTATTCTGAAACCTAACATGAAGAAATTTAGAGGGGAAAGCACCTAGGTTTATACTACAGGTTTAGAATATTAGTGCTAAACTAATAATAAGCATATATAGTTAATTTCAGTGCAAAATGTTTTCATACAACAATGCAACCAAAGAATGTTCGATGACTATTTGAATAGAATATAAAGAACAAAAGTCTATGGATGTTACATGTAAGTTAGCAACAGAAAATAAATGAGCTTCTACCTCACATTCTCCTCCGCAACCCCGACCACTTGATAATTGCCCTTGGACCACATCAGCCAGGAAATGTCACACACATAATCAATGATAGTGGTCGTCCAAAGAAAAATATCAAAGTGTGAAGCCTGTCAACTGAACGTAATATAAAGTTCAGGTACACTACCATCTTCTACATTCTAAATACTCCCGAGAACAATGAAACGTATCATTATTAATTAGCACACAAGTTTTGCCTTTTGTTGCTGCAGATGAGCTAGAAATCTACAACTCTTGATATCCAAAAATGCTAATTTATGAAACAAAAGTCACACAGGGATCCAAACTGATATGACACTACAGTGGGACGAAGAAATTGTTTCTCAGCATGAATCAAAACTTCCAATTTAACCTAGGGAGACCAAATCCAACAATACAAGCCAATGAACAGCCTATCCTTCCCTCAATCCAACATAAACAAATCCAGCCATTTTTTTTCATGTGTGAGTGGACAAACAACTCTATGTTTCTCAGCAAGCAAATCTGAAGGTGCCAACCAAAATCAGCAGACTAAATGAACACGGACCAAGCAGACTAATTCAAATGTACCAGACTAAACTAAAGGGCAAATGTCTTGTTGCATCCACACCTTCCTGAAATCACACTATGATGAGCATACTGTATCTAACAATCCTCGCAAATCGACGATGCTAGCGTGACATAGGACACGCAAGACCAACACACACATCAGCAGGCCATGCCAATTGGACGAGAAGAAAAAAATGCACCAAGCACCCATGTGCAGATGAGAACAGAATACCAGCCCTAGCAGGATTCAACCAAGGAAGAAAAGGCATACACCAGTAAACAAACAAGGCAGGATAAAAACCCACTAAATCCAACCAGGGGATGTTTGCTAGCGTGCACACCCACACGAACGACAAAGCACAGTACACCGAGCTCAATAGCAAATATACACGAGCAACACCCTAGATATGCAAAAGCATTAGCCAGATACGAGCAGCCAACACATCTAAGAAACTACTGAAGCCACACATAACAACACTTCCACAAATATTAGACCGCTAGATAGGAGGGAAAAAGAAGAGCTCACAGACCCGAAGCCTTGCAACACCTCGACGCAGCAGTAGTCGGCAGGACGGTCGAATCCTCGACGAATGGAACAAACAGTGGCTCTTCAAAACCTGCAATGAAATCCCACTGAGACCCTGACCAAACCGAAAGTAACAGAGAAAATCAACCACGACAATTGAACAAACACCTCACCCAGGAGCGGCACGCGCAGGAGCCATCGGAGACTGAGACGCTCGAGCTCGGCCATGGTCGGGCCGCCGCCGTGCTCAACAACGCGCCGCTGTGCCAGCGCTCGAGCTCGGCCACGGCCACGGCCACGGCCGCCGCCGCGCTCACCAACGCGCCCACACGCTCGAGGTCGTCGATGGCTGCCACCGCGCTCACCAGCGATGTCCTCGTCAGCAGCGACGGCCGCATCCCTTCTCCCGTTGAGGCGGTCACGAGGGAGGGCGCTCATCCTCCTGCCCGGTCCCGATGGGGAGGAGGAGGGAGGTGACCCATGACCTTCCTGCGCTCCTCCTGCCCGATCCCGATGGGGAGGAGGAGGAGGGAGGCGGCCCATGCAGAGTTGACCGGGGGCGCGGCGGCGCGCCACCCAGAGCAGTGAGCGCGAGCTTGATGGGGGCCTATGGGGAGGAGGAGAGGCGAGGCGGATGGTCCTTGGTGCGCCGTGGTCATCGGCCACGACCACAGCAAGCGGGTGTTGGGGAACGTAGTAATTTCAAAAAAAATCCTACGCACACGCAAGATCATGGTGATGCATAGCAACGAGAGGGGAGAGTGTTGTCCACGTACACTTGTAGACCGACAGCGGAAGCGTTATCACAACGCGGTTGATGTAGTCGTACGTCTTCACGATCCGACCGATCAAGTACCGAACGCACGGCACCTCCGAGTTCTACACACGTTCAGCTCGATGACGTCCCTCGAACTCCGATCCAGCCGAGTGTTGAGGGAGAGTTTCGTCAGCACGACGGCGTGGTGACGATGATGATGTTCCACCGACGCAGGGCTTCGCCTAAGCTCCGCAACGGTATTAGAGGTGTAATTTGGTGGAGGGAGGCACCGCACACGGCTAAGAGATCTCAAGGATCAATTGTTGTGTCTCTGGGGTGCCCCCCTGCCCCCGTATATAAAGGAGCAAGGGGGAGGCAGCCGGCCAAGGGGAGAGGCGCGCCATAGGGGGGAGTCCTACTCCCACCGGGAGTAGGACGAGTAGGACTCCTCCTTTCCTTGTGGGGGTAGGAGAAGGGAAGGGGGAAGGAGAAAGAAGGAAGGATGCGCCCCCCTTCCCTAGTCCAATTCGGACCAGACCATGGGGAGGGGTGCGGCCACCTTTTGAGGCCTTTCTCTCCTTTCCCGTATGGCCCATTAAGGCCCAATACGAATTCCCGTAACTCTCCGGTACTCCGAAAAATACCCGAATCACTCGGATCCTTTACGAAGTCCGAATATAGTCGTCCAATATATCGATCTTTACGTCTCGACCATTTCGAGACTCCTCGTCATATCCCCGATCTCATCCGGGACTCCGAACTCCTTCGGTACATCAAAACTCAATAAAACTGTCATCGTAACGTTAAGCGTGCGGACCCTACGGGTTCGAGAACTATGTAGACATGACCGAGACACGTCTCCGGTCAATAACCAATAGCGGGACCTGGATGCCCATATTAGCTCCCACATATTCTACGAAGATCTTTATCGGTCAGACCGCATAACAACATACGTTGTTCCCTTTGTCACCGGTATGTTACTTGCCCGAGATTTCATCGTCGGTATCTCGATACCTAGTTCAATCTCGTTACCGGAAAGTCTCTTTACTCGTTCCGTAACACATCATCCTGCAACTAACTTATTAGTCACAATGCTTGCAAGGCTTATAGTGATGTGCATTACCGAGTGGGCCCAGAGATACCTCTCCGACAGAGTGACAAATCCTAATCTCGAAATACGCCAACCCAATAAGTACCTTTGGAGACACCTGTAGAGCACCTTTATAATCACCCATTTACGTTGTGACGTTTGGTAGCACACAAAGTGTTCCTCCGGTAAACGGGAGTTGCATAATCTCATAGTCAGAGAAATAAGTCATGAAGAAAGCAATAGCAACATACTAAACGATCGGGTGCTAAGCTAACGGAATGGGTCAAGTCAATCACGTCATTCTCCTAATGAGGTGATCTCATTAATCAAATGACAACTTATGTCTATGGCTAGGAAACATAACCATCTTTGATTAACGAGCTAGTCAAGTAGAGGCATACTAGTGACACTCTGTTTGTCTATGTATTCACACATGTATTATGTTTCCGGTTAATACAATTCTAGCATGAATAATAAACATTTATCATGATATAAGGAAATAAATAATAACTTTATTATTGCCTCTAGGGCATATTTCCTTCAGTCTCCCACTTGCACTAGAGTCAATAATCTAGTTCACATCGCCATGTGATTTAACATGAATAGTTCACATCACCATGTGATTAACACCCATGGTTCACATCGTCATGTGACCATCACCCAAAGGGTTTACTAGAGTCAGTAATCTAGTTCACATCGCTATGTGATTAACACCCAAAGAGTACTAAGGTGTGATCATGTTTTGCTTGTGAAATAATTTTAGTCGACGGGTCTGTCACATTCAGATCCGTAAGTATTTTGCAAATTTCTATGTCTACAATGCTCTGCATGGAGCTACTCTAGCTAATTGCTCCCACTTTCAATATGTATCTAGACCGAGACTTAGAGTCATCTAGATTAGTGTCAAAACTTGCATCGACGTAACCTTTTACGACGAGCCTTTTGTCACTTCCATAATCGAGAAACATATCCTTATTCCAGTAAGGATAATTTTGACCGCTGTCCAGTGATCTACTCCTAGATCACTATTGTACTCCCTTGCCAAAATCAGTGTAGGGTATACAATAGATCTGGTACACAGCATGGCATACTTTATAGAACCTATGGCCAAGGCATAGGGAATGACTTTCATTATCTTTCTATCTTTTGCCGTGGTCGGGCTTTGAGTCTTTACTCAATTTCACACCTTGTAACACAGGCAAGAACTCTTTTCTTTGACTGTTCTATTTTGAACTACTTCAAAATCTTGTTAAGGTATGTACTCATTGAAAAACTTATCAAGCGTCTTCATCTATCTCTATAGATCTTGATGCTCAATATGTAAGCAGCTTCACCGAGGTCTATCTTTGAAAAACTCCTTTCAAACACTCCTTTATGCTTTGCAGAATAATTCTACATTATTTCCGATCAACAATATGTCATTCACATATACTTATCAGAAATGCTGTAGTGCTCCCACTCACTTTCTTGTAAATACAGGCTTCACCGCAAGTCTGTATACAACTATATACTTTGATCAACTTATCAAAGCGTATATTCCAACTCCGAGATGCTTGCACCAGTCCATTGATGGATCGCTGGAGCTTGCATATTTTGTTAGCACCTTTAGGATTAACAAAACCTTCTGGTTGTAACATATACAACTCTTCTTTAATAAATCCATCAAGGAATGCAGTTTTGTTTATCCCTTTGCCAGATTTCATAAAATGCGGCAATTGCTAACATGATTCGGACAGACTTAAGCATAGATACGAGTGAGAAACTCTCATCGTAGTCAACATCTTGAACTTGTCGAAAACCTTTTTGCGACAATTCTAGCTTTGTAGATAGTGATACTACTATCAGCGTCCGTCTTCCTCTTGACAATCCATTTATTCTCAATTGCTTGCCGATCATCGGGCAAGTCAACCAAAGTCCACACTTTGTTCTCATACATGGATCTCATCTCAGATTTCATGGCCTCAAGCCATTTTGCGGAATCTGGGCTCACCATCGCTTCTTCATAGTTCGTAGGTTCGTCATGGTCTAGTAACATAACCTCCAGAACAGGATTACCGTACCACTCTGGTGCGGATCTTACTCTGGTTTACCTACGAGGTTTGGTAGTAACTTGATCTGAAGTTACATGATCATCATCATTAACTTCCTCACTAATTGGTGCAGAAGTCACAGGAACAGATTTCTGTGATCCAATAAGGGAGCAGGTACAGTTACCTCATCAAGTTCTACTTTCCTCCCACTCACATCTTTCGAGAGAAACTCCTTCTCTAGAAAGGATCCATACTTAGCAACGAAGGTCTTGCCTTCGGATCTGTGATAGAAGGTGTACCCAACTGTCTCCTTTGGGTATCCTATGAAGACACATTTCTCCGATTTGGGTTTGAGCTTATCAGGATGAAATTTTTTCACATAAGCATCGCAACCCCAAAATTTTAAGAAACGACAACTTTGGTTTCTTGCCAAACCACAGTTCATAAGGCGTCGTCTCAACGGATTTTGATGGTGCCCTATTTAACGTGAATGTAGCTGTCTCTAATGCATAACCCAAAACGATAGTGGTAAATTGGTAAGAGACATCATAGATTGCACTATATCCAATAAAGTACGGTTATGACGTTCGGACACACCATTACACTGTGGTGTTCCAGGTGGCGTGAGTAGTGAAACTATTTCACATTGTTTTAACTGAAGGCCAAACTCGTAACTCAAATATTTTACCTCTGCGATCATATCGTAGAAACTTTTATTTTCTTGTTACGATGATTCTCCACTTCACACTGAAATTCTTTGAACTTTTCAAATGTTTCAGACTTTGTGTTTCATCAAGTAGATATACCCATATCTGCTCAAATCATCTGTGAAGGTCAGAAAATAATGATACCTGCTACGAGCCTCAATATTCATTGGACCACATACATCTGTATGTATGATTTCCAACAAATCTGTTGCTCTCTCCATAGTTCCGGAGAACGGCGTTTTAGTCATCTTTCCCATGAGGCACGGTTCGCAAGCAACAAGTGATTCATAATCAAGTGATTCCAAAATCCCATCAGTATGGAGTTTCTTCATGCGCTTTACACCAATATGACCTAAACGGCAGTACCATAAATAAGTTGCACTATCATTATTAACTTTGCATCTTTTGGCTTCAATATTATGAATATGTGTATCACTACGATCGAGATCCAACAAACCATTTTCGTTGGTGTGTATGACCATAAAGGTTTTATTCATGTAAACAGAACAACAATTGTTCTCTAACTTAAATGAATAACCGTATTGCAATAAACATGATCAGATCATATTCATGCTCAACGCAAACACCAAATAACACTTATTTAGTTTCAACACTAATCCCGAAAGTACAGGGAGTGTGCGATGATGATCATATCAATCTTGGAACTACTTCCAACACACATCGTCACCTCGCCTTTTACTAGTCTCTGTTTATTCCGCAACTCCCGTTTTCGAGTTACTACTCTTTAGCAACTGAACCAGTATCAATTACCGAGGGGTTGCTATAAACACTAGTAAAGTACACATCAATAATCTGTATATCAAATATACCTTTGTTCACTTTTACTAGTCTCTGTTTATTCTGCAACTCCCGTTTCGAGTTACTACTCTTAGCAACTGAACTAGTATCAATTACCGAGGGATTGCTATAAACACTAGTAAAGTACACATCAATAATCTGTATATCAAATATACCTTTGTTCACTTTGCCATCCTTCTTATCCACCAAATAGTTGGGGTAGTTCCGCTTCCAGTGACCAGTCCCTTTGCAGTAGAAGCACTTAGTCTCAGGCTTAGGACCAGACTTAGGCTTCTTCACTTGAGCAGCAACTTGCTTGCCGTTCTTTTTGAAGTTCCCCTTTTTCCTTTTGCCCTTTTCTTGAAACTAGCGGTCTCGTCAACCATCAACACTTGAAGTGGTCTCGTCAACCATCAACACTTGATGTTTTTCTTGATTTCTACCTTCGTCGATTTCAGCATCACGAAGAGCTCGGGAATTACTTTCGTCATCCCTTGCATACCATAGTTCATCACGAAGTTCTACTAACTTGGTGATGGTGACTAGAGAATTCTGTCAATCACTATTTTATCTGGAAGATAAACTCCCACTTGATTCAAGCGATTGTAGTACCCAGACAATCTGAGCACATGCTCACTAGTTGAGCGATTCTCCTCCATCTTTTTGCTATAGAACTTGTTGGAGATTTCATATCTCTCAACTCGGTATTTGCTTGAAATATTAACTTCAACTCTTGGAACATCTCATATGGTCCATGACGTTCAAAACGTCTTTGAAGTCCCGATTCTAAGCCGTTAAGCATGGTGCACTAAACTATCAAGTAGTCATCATATTGAGCTAGCCAAACGTTCATAACGTCTGCATCTGCTCCTGCAGTAGGTCTGTCACCTAGCGGTGCATCAAGGACATAATTTTTCTTTGCAGCAATGAGGATAATCCTCAGATCACGGATCCAATCCGCATCTTTGCTACTAACATCTTTCAACATAATTTTTCTCTAGGAACAAAAAAATAAACACAGGGAAGCAACAACGCGAGCTATTGATCTACAACATAATTTGCAAAATACTATCAGGACTAAGTTCATGATAAATTTAAGTTCAATTAATCATATTACTTAAGAACTCCCACTTAGATAGACATCTCTCTAATCATCTAAGTGATTACGTGATCCAAAGCAACTAAACCATGTCCGATTAACACGTGAGATGGAGTAGTTTCAATGGTGAACATCACTATGTTGATCATATCTACTATATGATTCACGCTCGACCTTTCGGTCTCTGTGTTCCGAGGCCATATCTGTATATGCTAGGCTCGTCAAGTTTAACCTGAGTATTCCGCGTGTGCAACTGTTTTGCACCCGTTGTATTTGAACGTAGAGCCTATCACACTCGATTAACACGTGGTGTCTCAGCACGAAGAACTTTTGCAACGGTGCATACTCAGGGAGAACACTTTTATCTTGAAATTTTAGTGAGAGATCATCTTATAATGCTACCGTCAATCAAAGCAAGATAAGATGCATAAAGGATTAACATCACATGCAATCAATATAAGTGATATGATATGGCCATCATCATCTTGTGCTTGTGATCTCCATCTCCGAAGCACCGTGCTTGTGATCTCCATCTCCGAAGCACCGTCATGATCACCATCGTCACCGGCGCGACACCTTGATCTCCATCGTAGCAACGTTGTCATCTCGCCAACTTATTGCTTTTACGACTATCGCTACCGCTTAGTGATAAAGTAAAACTATTACATGGTGATTGCATCTCATACAATAAAGCGACAACCATATGGCTCCTGCCAGTTGCCGATAACTCGGTTACAAAACATGATCATCTCATACAACACATTATATCACATCATGTCTTGACCATATCACATCACAACATGCCCTGCAAAAACAAGTTAGACGTCCTCTACTTTGTTGTTGCAAGTTTTACGTGGCTGCTACGGGCTTAGCAAGAACCGTTCTTACCTACGCATCAAAACCACAACGATAGTTTGTCAAGTTGGTGCTGTTTTAACCTTCGCAAGGACCGGGCGTAGCCACACTCGGTTCAACTAAAGTGAGAGAGACAGACACCCGCCAGTCACCTTTAAGCAACGAGTGCTCCGAACGGTGAAACCAGTCTCGCGTAAGCGTACGCGTAATGTCGGTCCGGGCCGCTTCATCTCACAATACCGCTGAACCAAAGTATGACATGCTGGTAAGCAGTATGACTTATATCGCCCACAACTCACTTGTGTCCTACTCGTGCATAGCATCAACGCATAAAACCAGGCTCGGATGCCACTGTTGGGGAACGTAGTAATTTAAAAAAAATTCCTACGCACACGCAAGATCATGGTGATGCATAGCAACGAGAGGGGAGAGTGTTGTCCACGTACCCTCGTAGACCGACAGCGGAAGCGTTATCACAACGCGGTTGATGTAGTCGTACGTCTTCACGATCCGACCGATCAAGTACCGAACGCACGGCACCTCCGAGTTCTACACACGTTCAGCTCGATGACGTCCCTCGAACTCCGATCCAGCTGAGTGTTGAGGGAGAGTTGCGTCAGCACGACGGCGTGGTGACGATGATGATGTTCCACCGACGTAGGGCTTCGCCTAAGCTCCGCAACGGTATTATCGAGGTGTAATTTGGTGGAGGGAGGCACCGCACACGGCTAAGAGATCTCAAGGATCAATTGTTGTGTCTCTGGGGTGCCCCCCTGCCCCGTATATAAAGGAGCAAGGGGGAGGCAGCCGGCCAAGGGGAGAGGCGCGCCATAGGGGGGAGTCCTACTCCCACCGGGAGTAAGACTCCTCCTTTCCTTGTGGGAGTAGGAGAAGGGAAGGGGGAAGGAGAAAGAAGGAAGGGTGCGCCCCCCTTCCCTAGTCCAATTCGGACCAGACCATGGGGAGGGGTGCGGCCACCTTTGAGGCCTTTCTCTCCTTTCCCGTATGGCCCATTAAGGCCCAATACGAATTCCCGTAACTCTCCGGTACTCCGAAAAATACCCGAATCACTCGGAACCTTTCCGAAGTCCGAATATAGTCGTCCAATATATCGATCTTTACGTCTCGACCATTTCGAGACTCCTCGTCATATCCCCGATCTCATCCGGGACTCCGAACTCCTTCGGTACATCAAAACTCAATAAAACTGTCATCGTAACGTTAAGCGTGCGGACCCTACGGGTTCGAGAACTATGTAGACATGACCGAGACACGTCTCCGGTCAATAACCAATAGCGGGACCTGGATGCCCATATTGGCTCCCACATATTCTACGAAGATCTTTATCGGTCAGACCGCATAACAACATACGTTGTTCCCTTTGTCACCGGTATGTTACTTGCCCGAGATTTGATCGTCGGTATCTCGATACCTAGTTCAATCTCGTTACCGGCAAGTCTCTTTACTCGTTCCGTAACACATCATCCCGCAACTAACTTATTAGTCACAATGCTTGCAAGGCTTATAGTGATGTGCATTACCGAGTGGGCCCAGAGATACCTCTCCGACAATCGGAGTGACAAATCCTAATCTCGAAATACGCCAACCCAACAAGTACCTTTGGAGACACCTGTAGAGCACCTTTATAATCACCCATTTACGTTGTGACGTTTGGTAGCACACAAAGTGTTCCTCCGGTAAACGGGAGTTGCATAATCTCATAGTCAGAGGAACATGTATAAGTCATGAAGAAAGCAATAGCAACATACTAAACGATCGGGTGCTAAGCTAACGGAATGGGTCAAGTCAATCACGTCATTCTCCTAATGAGGTGATCTCGTTAATCAAATGACAACTTATGTCTATGGCTAGGAAACATAACCATCTTTGATTAACGAGCTAGTCAAGTAGAGGCATACTAGTGACACTCTGTTTGTCTATGTATTCACACATGTATTATGTTTCCGGTTAATACAATTCTAGCATGAATAATAAACATTTATCATGATATAAGGAAATAAATAATAACTTTATTATTGCCTCTAGGGCATATTTCCTTCAGCGGGACGGCCGGGGCGGGGTGGGGCGGGCGAGACGGCGGGGCGGCGGGACGGGCGAGACGGCAGGGCGGGACGACGGGGCCGCGGTCATAGGCCATGGCCATGGCGAGCGGGACGGGCGGGGTGGGGCGGGGCGGTGGGGCGGGCTAGACGGCGGGACGGGCGAGACGGCAGGGCGGGGCGAGCGGCTAGGGTTCTACGGGGAGCTGGTGAGATTTTATACCCTATAGTGAAATGACTAAAATGCCCTCGGCGTGGCACGAGAATTACACACGGTGGCACGAGATCTTTTACAGCGGGAGGTAACTATTCATTGTAGCAGTGTTACCGGGTCGATCCAACGGCCGAGGTCCTCCAGTGGCCTGATCTGACGGCTGAAAACGCATCAAAAAATCGATCGAACGGCCAGTAATCGCTGAGCTCTGAGAAGCCCCATGTTCTCCCAAGATACTTATATCAGGATTCTTGCATGTTAGGCCATCTTTCAACGACGACACGTAAAATTTCCTTCGATGGCATGAATACGGGGAAGCATTTTTTGTGGACACAGATGTGAGGAACAGTCATCCAATGTTGCCCGCATAAATTTCAAACATTTTTTCAACAAACCGCATATATAAAATTCGTCAGATTTCGAATATTTACAAGAACAAAAATCCGACCTGACCCTAAACCCTTGTTGTCCTCCATTCACCGTCTTCATGACCACCGGCAAGAAGAACGATGAAGTGAAGTTGCAGTCTTCGGTGAGGAAGAATAGAACACAAGAGACGGACTAGCTCACATAGGACACAAGGCCCTGCTGCCTCCCGTGCCCTACTCATCCTCGGAGGAGTCCGCGCCTTGGCCATCGTCGGTGGACATGAGGTCCATGATGGAAATGGCGCCCACGCTATCGTCATTCCCCCACCGGGCTGCCGGATAGTTCGTTGGTAGCACGTAGGAGGCGCAGCTGGCGTTGTTCTCCTCAGCGATCGCCTGGAGCTGCGCCTCGGCGGCGGCTGCTTCCTGGCGAGCGGCAGCTTGAGCGCAGACAACATCGTAGATGGCACGCTGCTCTGCGACGAAGTTGGGGTTCGCCGCGGCCGCGACCTCCTCGCTCACTCGCCTTAGATGTGGCCCTCCACCACCCAGTGCTGCTCCAGGAGGAACAAATTGCACCATTGTTACTCCTGCGTCTGCTGGAATGCCGACAAAGGCGGAGGTGGTGTGCACAGGCGTGAGAGCGAAGGCGGTGTCGTCGGAGCCCGTCTCCATCGTGGGGTCGTCGTCAGCGTCGGAGACCTCGGGCGAGCTGGCCGGCAAGCCGGCCTCGATCCGCCTAGCACGGCGGTTATGCCAGGCGGCAGCAAGGGCTGCCATCTCTCATGCTTCATCTATGTGGAAAGACTCTCCCATAGAGTTTCGTCGCCAACAGTCATTTTTTTAGAAAAGGAGGATAACCCCCGGCCTCTGCATCTGGGCGTTGCATGCGGCCACTTTATTAATTATTCTCACAAGACCTTACCAAGTCATACAACAGCAAGACTAAAGCCACCGTCTAAGCAACAATTGTCGCTACATCTATCCAAATGATGAAGGGGCGCTGATAGCCTGGGCCTAACACCTGCATGGTATGGGGCACCTACCAGTCCGGCGCACTCCTCAACCAGGACGCCTGCCGGGTATGAGGCCGCCGCAGCCACCTGCCACGAGTCCATCTTCAGAGCTGTACTGTTGCATCTACCGTGCCAGGTCTCTCTGCCATCAATGCCATTAAGGGAGTCCTGGATTAAGGGGTCCTCAGGCGTCCGGACTTTGTAACGTGGGTCGGACTGATACAAGACAGAAGACTCTCTCTCGTGTCCGGATGGGACTCTCCTTGGCGTGGATGGCAAGCTTGGCGTTCAGATATGAAGATTCCTTTCTCTGTAACCGACTTTGTACAACCCTAGTCCCCTCTGGTATCTATATAAACCGGAGGGTTTAGTCTGTAGGGGCAATCATAATCATACATGCTAGACTTCTAGGGTTTTAGCCATTACGATCTCGTGGTAGATCAACTCTTGTAATACTCATATTCATCAAGATCAATCAAGCAGGAAGTAGGGTATTACCTCCATAGAGAGGGCCCGAACCTGGGTAAACATCGTGTCCCCTGTCTCCTGTTACCATCGATCTTAGAGGCACAGTTCGGGACCCCCTACCCGAGATCCGTCGGTTTTGACACCGACATTGGTGCTTTCATTGAGAGTTCCACTGTGTCGTCATTAGAAGCTCGATGGCCCCGCCAATCATCTACAACGATGCTGCCCTGAGGGAGGTCTTTCTCCCCGGCCAGATTTCCGTATTCGGCGGCTTCGCACTACGGGCCAACTCGCTTGGCCACCTAGAGCAGATCAATAGCTACGCCCCCTGGCCATCAAGTCAGGTTTGGAAGCTTGAACTACGTTGCTGATATCCGCGGAGACTTGATCTTCGACGGATTTAAGCCCATGGCAGCCGCTCCCTGCCACCGCGATGAACATGACCAAAATCTGTCATCGGATCATACCTAGGAGATAGCACATGTAACTGCTCTAGCCCTAGATTCGGAGCAGATTGCGCCATCCGAGGACGGGAAGCTCAACCCCGCCACGGAGGCCGCAGAATCAGTGGCGTTGGAGCTGCACACAGACCCAACCTCAAGCAGGATCCGTGTCACCGGAACCTCGGATTCATCTCCGGCCATAGGTTCCGAACCACGTGCATCCGCGTCCATCGAGCTTGATCAGGCGTCGATCGTCGAATTCAGCTCCGCGGACATCTTCCAGCACTCACCTTTAGGCGATGTGCTAAACTCATTAAAAACCCTCTCCTTAGCAGGGGACTCACAGCCGAATTATATCCGGTTTGAAATGGGGGCTGATGACGGGGAATTTCGCTTCCCACCCACCTCCCACTTAATAGCCACTGTCGAAGACTTAACCGACATGCTCGATTACGGCTCCGAAGACATCGACGGTATGGACGACGATGCCGAAGAGGAGCAGGCCCAAAACCCGCCGTTTACCAGGCGCTGGACAACCACCTCCTCATACGACGTATACATGGTGGATACACCCAAAGAGAATAACGGTGAAAACGAGAAGGATCCAGTCAAGGACAAACCTCCTGAGATACAGCCAAAGCGCCGACGTCAACAGCGCCGCTCTAAGTTACGCCGTGGAAAAGATAGCAATACCGACACAAAAGAAAACAATACTCCGGACGATGCCGAAGACAAAGAAGACCCCGTCGAGCCAACTTTCGAACAGGACGATAGGGATGGGCAAGTCAGCCCTGATGAACAGGCCATAAACGAAGACTCGGAGGACAGTAACTATCTCCCACTCTCCGAGGATGAGGTGAGCCTAGGTGACGAAGACTTTATCGTGCCTGAGGAACCCCTCGAGCAGGAGCGCTTTAAGCGTCGGCTAATCGCCACTGCAAGGAGCCTGAAAAAGAAGAAGCAACAGCAGCTTCAAGCTGACCAAAATCTGCTCATTGACAGATGGACTAATGTCCTGGCAGCCGAGGAATACGGCCTCGAGCACCCAACCAAAAGTTACCCGAAGCGCAAATTACTACCTCAATTCGATGACGAGGCGCTGGAGCCCGCACCATCAGCGCATAATGCGGCTGACTGACCACCGCGTGGCCGGGACAAAGCGGCAACTCAAGCCGAACACCAGCCTGTACCACCTCGCCGTAAGGGCAGAGACACGACAGCTCGGGGTCATACATATGACCTGCGGCAGGACCTAGATAACAGAGCAGGTCAGACCAGATCGATCTACGGATCACGATGGCGTGCCCGGACGCGCGACGACGGCCATCTAGCCGGACGTGACAAACACGACCACGCTCGGGCCGAACACCGCAGACGAACTCCATCCGAGCTACGCCGCGACTTGGCCCGATATAGAGGCGCCGCACACCGCCTCTGCTTCACTGATGAAGTAATGGAGCATGAATTCCCAGAAGGGTTTAAACCCATGAATATCGAAACATACGATGGAACAACAGGTCCCGCGGTATGGATTGAAGATTTTCTTCTCCATATCCAGATGGCCCGCAGTGATGACCTCCACACCATGAAATACCTCCCACTAAAACTAAAGGGACCAGCGCGGCACTGGCTAAACAGCCTCCCAGAGAACTCCATCGGCAGCTGGGAAGACTTGGAAGACGCCTTGCACGATAACTTCCAAGGTACATATGTCCGGCCTCCGGATGCCGATGACCTAAGTCACATCAGCCAGCAGCCCGGGGAGTCAGCCAGGAAGCTCTGGACTAGGTTCCTAATTAAAAAGAACCAAATTGTCGATTGTCCGGACGCCGAAGCCCTCGCGGCCTTCAAACATAGCGTCCGAGATGAGTGGCTCGCCCGCCACCTCGGTCAAGAAAAACCAAAATCCATGGCAGCCCTTACCGCTCTGATGACCCGCTTTTGCGCGGGAGAAGACAGCTGGCTCACTCGTAGAAGCAACAACACCAATGATCCGGGCACTTCTGAAGTTCGAGACGGCAACGGCAAGCCACGACGCAGTAAACACAAGCGTCGAAATAATAATGAAAGAACCCAAGACACGGCGGTCAACGCCGGATTCAGTGGTTCCAAACCCGGTCAACGGAAAAAGCCATTCAAGGCAAACAGAGACGGACCATCCAATTTAGACAAGATACTGGATCGGCCCAGCCAGATTCATGGCACCCCCGATAAACCATCCAATCATACCAACAGAAGTTGTTGGGTCTTCAAACAAGCCGGCAAGCTTAATGTCGAACACAAGGGGAAGGGGCCGCCCAGGGACAGCGATGACGAAGAGACTCGCCAACCGAACACCGGGGGTCAGAAGCAATTTCCCCCTGAAATAAAAACAATAAACATGGTATACGTGACGCACATCCCTACAGGGGAGCGCAAGCACGCACTACGGGATGCCGACGCTGTAGAGCTGGTCATGAAGACCGAAGACTGGACCCGTGTCCGGATTGGACTCTCCTTGGCGTGGAAGGCAAGCTAGGCGACCAACTATGAAGATTCCTTCTTATGTAACCGACGCCATGTAACCCTAGATCTCTCCGGTGTCTATATAAACCGGAGAGCGTAGCCGGGATAGACAGATACTCATTACCATATTCTCATAGGCTAGGCTTTTAGGGTTTAGCCATTACGATCTCGTGGTAGATCAACTCTTGTAACACTCATATTCATCAAGATCAATCAAGCAGGAAGTAGGGTATTACCTCCATAGAGAGGGCCCAAACCTGGGTAAACATCGTGTCCCCTGTCTCCTGTTACCATCGATCCTAGACGCACAGTTCGGGACCCCCTACCCGAGATCCGCCGGTTTTGACACCGACAGTTGCACCAAACCGAAATAACTATTCGGAATTGGCTCAGTCGGCCAGAGCCGGACCACGATGTCCTTCATAGCAGATCCGGATATCTTGTGGAGCTCGGCCCACTGGGCCATCCGTTCGTTCAGCAACAGCGGACGCTTTGGCATTCCGAATTGCGACCAGAAAAGCTTTTCCGTTGCATGTCCTTCTTGCGCTTGGAAAAACTTCGTCGCATCAGAGAAACTCTTCGGCAAGTCCAAGAATGCGTCTGGAGAACTCCACATTTGATTAAGCGGGGCATACTTCGGATCGCCGAATTTAGTCTGTAATAAGAAAGGCTTACCGGCTGCTATCTCCCCAGCTTGCCGGATCTCCTCCCGAGCCGCCCTAGACTCGGACCGTGCTTCTCTCGCCTCTTGTAAGGCCTTGTCGAGATCGGCCGTCCTGGCTTTGTTATCCTTCTCGAGGAATTCACATCGGACAGTGGCATCCTTCAGCTCGCGTGCCATGGTAGATATTCTCTCCTCGCAGTGGCGCCGAGCAGCCTGTTCGGCTTTTAGCTCAGCAGCTGCCTTCGTGGCAGCCGCATCACTCATCCAAGCTTGCTCCTTGGCCTGGGCAAGCTCAGCCCGAAGGGTCTCAATCACAGCAGCACTATCTGCAGTTATGCATATCTCAGTATATAATTCTCAGTGTCATGCTCATATTATCATACTTACATATACTGACTGCCCCAAAACATACCTTGCGCCTCGTCGAGCCGCCTGTTAATAAGCGTGATGTCGTCATCCGCCACATCAAGCTTTTGCTTCAGACCTGCAACCTCTGCAGCTTGGGCAGTCGCAACGGATGTAACAGCCTGTGTTCCAATTAATTGGATTATTTCTTGGGCATATCTTTTTTGATCCTCTGATCGCCTCCGTTTGGACGCCAACCAGAGTCTCACGGGCTACTATCTATACACAGGTGTATTTTCCACGTAGAAGTGCAATTGAAGATATTATATTGCATACCTCGAAGCCTCTTAGCAGGCCCATGAAGGCTTCATTCAATCCGCTTCTCGCGGACAGAATCCTTTCAACCACCGTACCCATCAAGGTACGATGTCCCTCCGAGATGGACGCATGTTGCAACATGCCCATCATTGTATCCGGCGCCTCCGGATTCCTGGGAGCGGCTGCGGGAGTGCAGATTCCCTTCGAAGGGATGTGTTTACTCGACTCTAGAGTCGTCCCCGGCTGTAAACCGGATAGTCCGAGGCCTTCGTTGTTGGTCCCCGTAGGGACCGCGCGCCCCGGACCCTGAACGACCGAAGTATCACCTTCGGGCGTGGTCTTCATTGTCCCTTGCACCACTTGTTGATCGGGAGAAATCCTCCGGGACGACACCTCGAAGTCGTCCGCGCTATTGGGCGAGGAGGTATGCGGAGGCGTTTCGCTTTCAATCATCTCCGGAAGAAGATCCCCCGAGGAGGAGGACTGTTGAGGAAGACTTCGTGCCGGACTGCAAACATATATTTTAAATGTTACCCTTGTAACCAGAAAGGAACGGGATATGTTTAGGGCACCCCTGTTCACTTACGATTCGGCTAAGGGCTTGTCCTTGCGGAGGAACTGCGTGACAACGTCGTCTTCCGAACCCGAACCACCTGACAGGGACATCTTCCCTCGCTTAGGAGGCTTTACCTCCAAATCTTCGGAGGCGGTCCTCTTCTTCCCATGGGAAGGAGGGATGCCAGTTTCTCTTTCTCTTTTGTCTTCGGAAGAGGGAGCTCCAATCTCCCCGGACATAGTGTCTGGTGTACCTTTAGAATGGAGGCCACCTTTGGCCTTCTTGCTCTCCTCCTTGTCCTCCTTCGCCGGCACTTGATATGGCACCGGAGCCAGCATCCTTGTTAACACAGGATCAGCTGAGTCTTCGGGAAGAGGGGCCGAACACCTAATTCTTTCTGCCTTCTTTATCCAGCCCTGGTCGAAGATGGTTTTTCAGTATATTGTTATGGGATATCTAACTAAGCTGTGTTCGGGAGTTGAGTGCTTACCGAGGTATCCGGATGATTGCAGTCGAGGCCGATGTCCTCGGTAGTGTCCGGCCATTGTTTTCGTGTCCCGAAGAATAACTTCCACATTCCTCGGTGCGTCGTGCCGAAGAAGTGCTGAAGGGTCTGTGGTCCTTCCGGATTAAACTCCCACATGCGGAGGGGCCGTCGCTGGCACGGTAGGACCCGACGGACTAGCATTACTTGGATTACGTTGATGAGGCTGGTGTCCTTTTCGATGAGGCTCCGGATGCGACTTTGTAGCATCGGCACCTCATCCACTGATCCCCAGTCCAGCCCCTTATTAATCCATGATGCAAGCCGCAATGGAGGGCCAGATCGGAACGCATGTGTAGCTGCCCACTTGGTACCACGGGGTTCAGTGATGTAAAACCACTCCCGCTGCCATAGGTTGGAAGTTTCCGTGAAAGAGCCTTTCGGCCAAGGAATATTGGTGAGTTTGCTCACCGCAGCACCACCGCACTCCGCTTGCTTCCCCTCGACTACCTTCGGCTTCACATTAAAGGTCTTGAGCCATAAGCCGAAGTGGGGGGGAATATGGAGAAAGGCCTCACACATGATAATGAACGCCGAGATATGAAGGAAGGAGTCCGGAGCTAGATCGTGAAAATCTAGCCCATAATAAAACATGAGCCCTCGAACGAAGGGATGGAGAGCGAACCCTAGCCCCCGAAGTAAGTGGGAGATGAATACGACCCTCTCACCGGATCTGGGAGTAGGAATAACCTGCCCTTGAGCAGGAAGCCCGTGGGGGATTCCCGCGGTCAGGTATCTTGCCGCCTGGAGCTTCGTGATATCCTCCTCTGTGACAGAGGAGGCCACCCACCAGCCTTGAGGGCTGGGTCCGGACATGACTGAGAGGCTCAGAGCAATTAAATTAAACCATGGGTGCTGGAACTCGAGGTTGGAAAGGTTGAGGAAAGGGTTGGCGTAGGGGAGAAAGACGGGTATGTGCCCCTTTATAAAGGCGATGAATGTCAAACGCCTCCTCTTAGGCCTTAAAGCTAGCCTATTCCCAAGGATTCATGCCAACAGAACGGTTGGATTACCCACGCCCGTATTGATGAGAATCTCGTAATAAGGGGACACGATCTCTGCTTCGACAAGACGTGCCAATAAAACTGCATCTTGAAGCGTGGAGCAGGAGGCCAAAAAGCGGTTCGAAATAATAACCGGGCAGCGACTTGATGTCACGCTACAAAAAGTTGTCAGCAGATTGGACTCGTGAAATATTATACTCTCTGCGGTTGTGTGTGGTATTTGTTTTGCAAAGCCGGACACGTTTTCTATACTCGAAGTCTGTTTTGGAGTATTCGGAGGAGGAACCCGCCTTGTAATGCCGAAGACAATCTACGCGCCGGACACATCGTCATTGAAGCCTGGTTCAGGGGCTACTGAGGGAGTCCTGGATTAAGGGGTCCTCGGGCGTCCGGACTATGTAACGTGGGTCGGACTGATACAAGACAGAAGACTCTCTTCCGTGTCCGGATGGGACTCTCCTTGGCGTGGATGGAAAGCTTGGCGTTCGGATATGAAGATTCCTTTCTCTGTAACCGACTTTGTACACCCCTAGTCCCCTCCGGTATCTATATAAACCGGAGGGTTTAGTCCGTAGGGGCAATCATAATCATACAGGCTAGACTTCTAGGGTTTTAACCATTACGATCTCGTTGTAGATCAACTCTTGTAATACTCATATTCATCAAGATCAATCAAGCAGGAAGTAGGGTATTACCTCCATAGAGAGGGCCCGAACCTGGGTAAACATCGTGTCCCCTACCATCGACCTTAGACGTACAGTTCGGGACCCCCTACCCGAGATCCACCGGTTTTGACACCGACAGCCGCCACGACGCCAGACAGCGTCGTCCTCCTGCGCGAGTCCATCCTCCCACATCGAACTCCGAATCTGCACTGCGCCACACCGTCAAGATCCGTCGCCATCAATGTATGGATGAAGCACCGCTCCACCAAAGAAGCTGTCCGCTGGTCCCGCGAAGCCGAGTGCACCTCCAAGAATGCCGCCCCCAAGGGGGTTACGACACATGATTGCCGCCAACATCCGATTAGCTGATCTAGGGTTTCCCCTGGAGGTATGGAGTGGAGTTGGGAGCTTCACCTCGATGATGCCTTCATGACGAAAACGATGATAAGGGCATCGTCATCACCGGCTCCGGTCGTCGACCGAAGACCAGGTTTGCACCCGGATCCGTCCCAAGAAATCCACCCAACAACCTGTGCACCGTCTCGACCGCCTTCAAAGCCCCAGATCCAGCCGCCTAGATCCGGCGACCAACCGCAGCAACAGTGTCACCATAGGATCCCTGGCGCACCGGCCACTGCCTGAGTGTGCCACCACTGGAGCCTAGGAGGAGGGCTCCCACCCCGCCTCGCCAAGCCGCGAGAGCCGCCGAGAAGGATCCCGCGTGCTCGTTACCATCTCTGATCCAAACCAATCCATAGCAGATCGCCGTCACAGATCCGCCTTGGACAAAGACTGCACCACGCCATGCCACCGCGGGAAGCCCTAGCTTCACCAGCCGCCACCCTCCAGGGCCGCCGCCCTTGGATCCAGACAGAACCTTGCCACTACCACCGGCCAAGTTCCGCCACCGCCGACCGGCCAAGCCGCCGGCCACTGCGACCTTCGCCGCCATGACCAAGCAGCCGGCATCCACCAGATCTTCCACAAAGCCCGCAGCTCCGCCGCCTCCTCCCATCACCACGTCGCCATTTGCGCCGTCGGCGGATCAGATCGGTCGTGCCGCCGCGACGGATCAGATCGGGGTGGAGGGCCCCTGCGCCCCAGGTGACCCGCGCCGCCAACAGGCATGGCGGATGTAGTGCAACAAAGAAGGATGGAGAGCGGCTTGTGTTGTGGCGTGGACTTCGCCGGTTGTGGCCGCAAGCGTCCTGGTGCGTCAATTCACGACGCCGTAATAGGTTTCTTGGCTGGCGAGTCTAGTTAATGACAACATACGGACAGGCAGGACATTGAATGGTAGATATCCGCCCCGTCCAGTAACGTGTCTCCGGCATTGAACATGCGCGGCCACCTAAGATGCGTCGCGGGCGGTACCCTCGGCTGACGTGCCGCTTCAATGGTAGTGTTGGGAATCGTAGCATAATTTAAAATTTTCCTACGCTCACCAAGATGCATCTATGGAGTCTACTAGCAACAAGGGGAAAGGAGTGGATCTACATACCCTTGTAGATCGCGAGCGGAAGCGTTCCAATGAACGTGGATGACGGAGTCGTACTCGCCGTGATCCAAATCACCGATGACCGAGTGCCGAACGGACGGCACCTCCGCGTTCAACACACGTACGGTGCAGCGACGTCTCCTCCTTTCTTGATCCAGCAAGGGGGAAGGAGAGGTTGATGGAGATCCAACAGCACGACGGCGTGGTGGTGGATGTAGCGGCTCTCCGGCAAGGCTTCGCCGAGCTTCTGCGCGCGAGAGAGAGGTGTTGCAGGGGAGGAGGGAGGCGCCAAAGGCTGTAGTGTGCTGCCCTCCCTCCCCCCCTTTATATAGTCCCCCAAGGGGGGTGCGCAGCCCTTGGAGATGGGATCTCCAAGGGGGGGGCGGCGGCCAAGGGGGAAGGGTTGCCTTGCCCCCCAAGGCAAGGGGAAACTCCCCCCCCTAGGGTTCCCAACCCTAGGCGCATGGGGGGAGGCCCAAAGTGGCGCCCCAGCCCATTAGGGGCTGGTTCCCCTCCACTTTCAGCCCACGGGGCCCTCCGGGACAGGTGGCCCCACCCGGTGGACCCCCGGGACCCTTCCGGTGGTCCCGGTACAATACCGATAACCCCCGAAACTTTCCCGGTGGCCAAAACTGGACTTCCTATATATAATTCTTCACCTCCGGACCATTCCGGAACCTCTCGTGACGTCCGGGATCTCATCCGGGACTCCGAACAACTTTCGGGTTTCCGCATACATATATCTCTACAACCCTAGCGTTACCGGACCTTAAGTGTGTAGACCCTACGGGTTCGGGAGACATGCAGACATGACCGAGACGCCTCTCCGGTCAATAACCAACAGCGGGATCTGGATACCCATGTTGGCTCCCACATGTTCCACGATGATATCATCGGGTGAACCACGGTGTCGAGGATTCAATCAATCCGTATGCAATTCCCTTTGTCAATCGGTATGTTACTTGCCCGAGATTCGATCGTCGGTATCCCAATACCTTGTTCAATCTCGTTACCGGCAAGTCTCTTTACTCGAACCGCAATGCATGATCCCGTGACTAACGCCTTAGTCACATTGAGCTCATTATGATGATGCATTACCGAGTGGGCCCAGAGATACCTCTCCGTTTACACGGAGTGACAAATCCCAGTCTCGATCCGTGCCAACCCAACAGACACTTTCGGAGATACCCGTAATGCACCTTTATAGTCACCCAGTTACGTTGTGACGTTTGGCACACCCAAAGCACTCCTACGGTATCCGGGAGTTGCACGATCTCATGGTCTAAGGAAAAGATACTTGACATTGGAAAAGCTCTAGCAAACGAAACTACACGATCTTTTATGCTATGCTTAAGTTGGGTCTTGTCCATCACATCATTCTCCTAATGATGTGATCCCGTTATCAATGACATCCTATGTCCATAGTCAGGAAACCATGACTATCTGTTGATCAACGAGCTAGTCAACTAGAGGCTTACTAGGGACAGGTTGTGGTCTATGTATTCACACATGTATTACGATTTCCGGACAATACAATTATAGCATGAATAATAGACTATTATCATGAACACAGAAATATAATAATAACCATTTATTATTGCCTCTAGGGCATATTTCCAACAGTCTCCCACTTGCACTAGAGTCAATAATCTAGTTACATTGTGATGAATCGAACACCCATTGCGTCCTGGTGTTGATCATGTTTTGCCCTAGGGAGAGGTTTAGTCAACGGATCTGCTACATTCAGGTCCGTGTGTACTTTACAAATATCTATGTCTCCATTTTGAACACTTTCACGAATGGAGTTGAAGCGACGCTTGATATGCCTGGTCTTCCTGTGAAACCTGGGCTCCTTCGCAAGGGCAATAGCTCCAGTGTTGTCACAGAAGAGAGTCATTGGGCCCGACGCATTGGGAATCACCCCTAGGTCGGTAATGAACTCCTTCATCCAGACTGCTTCCTGTGCTGCCTCCGAGGCTGCCATGTATTCCGCTTCACATGTAGATCCCGCCACGACGCTTTGCTTGCAACTGCACCAGCTTACTGCTCCTCTATTCAAAATATACACGTATCCGGTCTGTGACTTTGAGTCATCCGGATCTGTGTCGAAGCTAGCGTCGACGTAACCCTTTACGACGAGCTCTTCGTCACCTCCATAGACGAGAAACATATCCTTAGTCCTCTTCAGGTACTTCAGGATATTCTTGACCGCTGTCCAGTGTTCCTTGCCGGGATTACTTTGGTACCTTCCTACCAAACTTACGGCAAGGTTTACATCAGGTCTGGTACACAGCATGGCATACATAATAGACCCTATGGCCGAGGCATAGGGGATGACACTCATCTCTTCTATATCTTCTGCCGTGGTCGGGCATTGAGCCGTGCTCAATTGCACACCTTGCAATACAGGCAAGAACCCCTTCTTGGACTGATCCATACTGAACTTCTTCAATATCTTGTCAAGGTATGTACTCTGTGAAAGACCAATGAGACGTCTTGATCTATCTCTATAGATCTTGATGCCTAATATGTAAGCAGCTTCTCCAAGGTCCTTCATTGAAAAACATTTATTCAAATAGGCCTTTATACTTTCCAAGAATTCTATATCATTTCCCATCAATAATATGTCATCCACATATAATATGAGAAATGCTACAGAGCTCCCACTCACTTTCTTGTAAACACAGGCTTCTCCATAAGTCTGTGTAAACCCAAACGCTTTGATCATCTCATCAAAGCGAACGTTCCAACTCCGAGATGCTTGCACCAGCCCATAGATTGAGCGCTGGAGCTTGCATACTTTGTTAGCATTCTTAGGATCGACAAAACCTTCCGGCTGCATCATATACAACTCTTCCTTAAGGAAGCCGTTAAGGAATGCCGTTTTGACGTCCATCTGCCATATCTCATAATCATAGTATGCGGCAATTGCTAACATGATTCGGACGGACTTCAGCTTCGCTACGGGTGAGAAAGTCTCATCGTAGTCAACCCCTTGAACTTGTCGATAACCCTTAGCGACAAGTCGAGCTTTGTAGATGGTCACATTACCATCTGCGTCCGTCTTCTTCTTAAAGATCCATTTGTT